>NC_092099.1:41933878-42068878 GCF_045679555.1 Salvelinus alpinus | reverse complement strand
ACCTGTTGGTACAAGCTGAGAGCCCAGCCAACAGAGAGTTGCAGTAGTCTAGATGGGAGACGACAAGTACCGGGATTAGGACCTGCGCCGCTTCCTGTGTGAGGAAAGGTCGTACTCTACGGATGTTGTAGAGCAGGAACCTGCAGGAGTGAGTCACTGCTGATGTTTGCAGAGAACGACAGGGTGTTGTCCAAGGATCACGCCAAGGTTCTTTGACGTCTGAGAGGGGGACACCATGGAGTTGTCAACCGTGATAGAGAGGTCTTGGATCTGGCAGGCCTTCCCCGGGAGGAAAAGCAGCTCCATCTTGTCGAGGTTGAGCTTGAGGTGGTGGGCCGACATCCAAGCTGAGGTATCTGCCAGGCACGCAGAGACGCGTGTCGCCACCTGGGTGTCAGAACGGGGGGAGGAGAAGAGTAGTTGAGTGTCATCCTCATAGCAATGATAGGTCACATGTGTCCAGGAATGCTGTATGTGTCCAGGAATGCTGTAAGTCACATGTGTCTAGGAATGCTGTAAGTCACGTGTGTCCAGGAATGCTGTAAGTCACGTGTCCAGGAATGATATAAGTTGCATGTGTCCAAGATAACCGTTATGCAATTATTAAGAGGCTAAGATACAAAGAGATAATATCTTGCGATCAATGGCCCAACATTAAATGATTGAGTGAACTTTAGCTCAGAGCTGCAGAGTTAGAGACCAAGGATATACTGTGTGCTTGCTATGTTTAATATGAATGACATCTACCTTGAGTCCATACGGTAATATAAATAACATGTACCTTGAGTCAATACAGCAAATAATAATTCAATGCATATTACTCGGATATATAAGGACGTTCGTTTCCATTTAAAAAGTAATTAGATGTATTATAGTTATGCAATAAGAATACAGTTATTAAAATGGTACATACCAGTCTTCAATATCAAAAAAAGACCAAATATCTAAAAGTCTTAACATATAAAAGACACATGGACTGCTACCAGGTTTCCAATAATGAATACGTTTCAACAGATCTTTTGACTCTCCCTCGAGTGCCAAATCTCAGTATCTCCCATTGTCTAATTAATGACTTAGCATGACCCAACCGCATTCTCTAAGCCAATCGCTCCTGTATGATAGGAGCACACCCTGTGTCACTACTCTGAAGAACTCTCCGCCAGCCGACAAGACGGAATAACACAGTGTCTCTGTAACAATAAATACACAACTCGTACAGTTACAATAAAACATATGAAAATAAACAGCTCTTTGTGAACTCTTGAAACAAACCAAACATGGCAATTTAATTCACACAGTAACATTCATTTCGTCGATTCAAGTTTTCATCTGTTTGATCACCTGTTCTGGTCGTCAGTGACCCCAGTGACCCCAGTGACCCCAGTGACCCCAGTGACCCCAGTGACCCCAGTGACCCCAGTGACCCCAGTGACCCCAGTGACCCCAGTGACCCCAGTGACCCCAGTGACCCCAGGACTTCCGTGGGAATGTTCCTTCCTGGAGATTGTCACGTTGAAGGTGCAAATTTACAGCCATCCAGACAATGCCAAATATACAGCTATACATCCAGACAATGCCAAATATACAGCTATACATCCAGACAATGCCAAATATACAGCTATACATCCAGACAATGCCAAATATACAGCTATACATCCAGACAATGCCAAATATACAGCTATACATCCAGACAATGCCAAATATACAGCTATACATCCAGACAATGCCAAATATACAGCTATACATCCAGACAATGCCAAATATACAGCTATACATCCAGACAATGCCAAATATACAGCTATACATCCAGACAATGCCAAATATACAATACCATACTGAATCAACATGTCACTCTGTATTTTTCCACTACATAGCCATAATCTAACATTTGAAATGTCTTTATTCTTTTGAAACTTTTGTAAATGTAATGTTTACTGTTCATTTCTGATTGTTAATTTCACTTTTGTTTTCATCTATTTCACTTGCTTTGGCAATGTAAACACATGTTTCCTATGTTAATAAAGCTCATTATATAGAAATGAATTGAGCGAGAGAGACAGGACAAGCGAGAGGGAGGGAGAGAGAGGACATGCCGTGTGTGTCGTGGAGAGGTAGCTAGCTCAGTGATTAAATAGCGTATAAAATGACTGTCTCTATTGAGTTAGTCTTCCTGAGACCTACACCCCTGGCCTCTCCAAACTCACTTTCCTCTGCTCTCTCTCTCCCTCGCCCCCCCCCCCCCCCCCCCCCATCGCTCTCATCTGATTGCAGTTTAAGAAACAAGTGCACGCCCAGTTACAGACAGAGATTAATTCCTGTCTGTTTCATCTGGTTTTCTAGGGCTGCGTTTACACAGGCAGCCTAATTCTGATCTTTTTTTTTTTTTTTTTTACACTAATTGGTATTTTGACCAATCAGATCAGCTCTGAAAAAGATCTGATGTAAAGAGATCTGATGTGATTGGTCAAAATCAGCTCCTGTTTTCAACTCTCTAGAGACAGCAGGAGCGGTAGAGATACTCTGAATGATCGTCTATGAAAAGCCAACTGACATTTACTCCTGAGGTGCTGACTTGCTGCACCCTCGACAACTACGGTGATTATTATTATTTGACCATGCTGGTAATTTATGAACATTTGAACATCTTGGCCATGTTCTGTTATAATCTCCACCCGGCACAGCCAGAAGAGGACTGGCCACCCCTCATAGCCTGGTTCCTCTCCAGGTTTCTTCCTAGGTTTTGGCCTTTCTAGGGAGTTTTTCCTAGCCACCGTGCTTCTACACCTGCATTGCTTGCTGTTTGGGGTTTTAGGCTGGGTTTCTGTACAGCACTTTGAGATATCAGCTGATGTACGAAGGGCTATATAAATACATTTGATTTGATTTGATTTGAAAATACCAATTAGTGGAAAAAATATCAGAATTGGGCTGTCTGTGTAAAATAACACCATTTAAGGCCTTTTGTCATCTGTTGCAAAGAGAGTTTTTCTTTGGTTTGTGATATTTGGCCATTTAGGGTATAGAATTGTTATACACCCTTATCAGTCATACAACATACAGACTGTAGCAGAAAGAACTCCACATATCGTATGGAATGATTGACTGTTAGATAATGAAAAGTGAAACATTTGAAAGCTGTTTACCCATAATGAATCGTATGTCTCAATGAATGATCCTCTTGTTGTACGTCAATACCATACTGTACACTACAATATGTGTGAATGGTTGAAAACGTAGTGTCTGATGTTGTGTCCGACATGTAGTGTCAGTCTTCCACTGCAAAGCTGCAAGTCAGTACCTTCACTCTGAGCTCAGGCACCTAACAGGGCTAACGTGGCTATCAAGGCTAACGTGGCTATCAGGGCTATCAGGGCTAACGTGGCTATCAGGGCTATCAGGCCTAACGTGACTATCAGGGCTAACGTGACTATCAGGGCTAACGTGGGTATCAGGCCTAACGTGGCTATCAGGCCTAATGTGACTATCAGGCCTAACGTGACTATCAGGGCTAACGTGGGTATCAGGCCTAACGTGGCTATCAGGCCTAACGTGGCTATCAGGCCTAACGTGGCTATCAGGCCTAACGTGACTATCAGGCCTAACGTGACTATCAGGGCTAACGTGGCTATCAGGGCTAACGTGGCTAACTGTGTTAACGTGGCTATCAGGCCTAACGTGGGTAACGTGACTATCAGGGCTAACGTGGCTATCAGGGCTAACGTGGCTATCAGGGCTAACGTGGCTATCAGGCCTAACGTGGCTATCAGGCCTAACGTGACTATCAGGCCTAACGTGACTATCAGGCCTAACGTGACTATCAGGCCTAACGTGACTATCAGGGCTAACGTGGCTATCAGGCCTAACGTGGCTATCAGGCCTAACGTGACTATCAGGCCTAACGTGACTATCAGGGCTAACGTGACTATCAGGGCTAACGTGGCTATCAGGGCTAACGTGGCTAACTGGGTTAACATGGCTATCAGGGCTAACATGGCTATCAGGGCTAACGTGGCTATCAGGCCTAACGTGACTATCAGGGCTAACGTGACTATCAGGCCTAACGTGACTATCAGGGCTAACGTGACTATCAGGGCTAACGTGGCTATCAGGGCTAACGTGGCTATCAGGGCTAACATGGCTATCAGGGCTAACGTGGCTATCAGGGCTAACGTGGCTATCAGGGCTAACGTGGCTATCAGGGCTAACGTGGCTATCAGGACTAACATGGCTATCAGGGCTAACATGGCTATCAGGCCTAACGTGGCTATCAGGCCTAACGTGGCTATCAGGGCTAACGTGGCTATCAGGGCTAACGTGGCTATCAGGGCTAACGTGGCTATCAGGCCTAACATGGCTATCAGGGCTAACATGGCTATCAGGGCTATCAGGGCTAACATGGCTATCAGGGCTAACGTGGCTATCAGGCCTAACGTGGCTATCAGGGCTAACATGGCTATCAGGGCTAACATGGCTATCAGGGCTAACGTGGCTATCAGGCCTAACGTGGCTATCAGGCCTAACGTGGCTATCAGGGCTATCAAGGCTAACATGGCTAACTGGGTTAACATGACTATTAGGGCGAACATGGCATTTCAGGGTTAACGTGGCTATCAGGTAACAGTAATTGCCTCGTATATTCTGGGTCTGAAAGTGTGAAGCCCCTAAACTATTGGAATCACAGAATCACGGTCACAGAAGGGGAGCTAAGAGGTTTTAGGTGAAAAGAGAGATTTTTTTTAATATTCTAGAATAATCTATACTATGCGGTTTTTAAGGAGTGAGGGAGAGAAAGTTTAGGCAATTTTTTTGCCTTGTAACTTTAGTGCGGATGCGTGTTGTGGCCTCGTCCTAGTCTTCAGGTGTCGATCTGCATCCCAATGTGTTGTTGTTTTTCAAGTAGGGAGACATGTAGAGTGCTGAGTTGTAATAGTGAGAGGGATCACGTCTCTGGGCTCGAGACAGACGGAGGGGAGGCTTTCTGGGAGGCCCCACCATTCTGTTTACAATAAATGAGACATCAGACAGAGAGAACCTTGGGGTCTGGAACGCAGGCAGACACACACACACACACGCACGCACGCACACACACAGACACAGACACAGACACACACACACACAGACACACACACACCTCCATCTCTCTTCTCTGTGGCTGCCAGTGCAGATTGATGACATTTGTTGTTCGCCCCCTTCTTCTCCCTCTTCACCCCCCACCCCCCCAAGCTGGCATGCAGGAAGTGGGTCTAATACTTTTGTAAATAAATCAGCAGCCTTTCACATTGATCATGCCTCAGCCAGACAAGACGAGGGGGGAGGGGGGGGGGGGGACTTGGACAGGGCCAGGCTGTGCTTGGTATCGGTGGGAGAGTTAGTGAAAGTGATGGTGGGATAGATTGAGATATTATTAATGTGAAAGGCTGTTGATTTATTTAAAAGAGCATGACACCCACTTATATAGGAAGAAAGGTGATGGAGAGAGCAGGATGTGAGGTTTGTGACACTGGGGCTGGTGGTAGTCCAGGCTGAGATGGTGTTCTGGTATATTGGGTAGGCTGTGGTATTTGGGTAGACTGTGTTATATTGGGTAGACTGTGGTATATTGGGTAGACTGTGGTATATTGGGTAGACTGTGGTATATTGGGTAGGCTGTGGTATATTGGGTAGGCTGTGGTATATTGGGTAGGCTGTGGTATATTGGGTTGGCTGTGGGCTGTGGTATATTGGGTAGGCTGTGGTATATTGGGTAGGCTGTGGTATATTGGGTAGGTTCTGGTATATTGGGTAGGCTGTGGTATATTGGGTAGGCTGTGGTATAATGGGTAGGCTGTGGTATATTGGGTAGGCTGTGGTATATTGGGTAGGCTCTGGTATATTGGGTAGACTGTGGTATATTGGGTAGGCTGTGGGCTGTGGTATATTGGGTAGACTGTGGTATATTGGGTAGGCTGTGGTATATTGGGTAGGCTCTGGTATATTGGATAGACTGTGGTATATTGGGTAGGCTGTGGGCTGTGGTATATTGGGTAGACTGTGGTATATTGGGTAGACTGTGGTATATTGGGTAGGCTCTGGTATATTGGGTAGACTGTGGTATATTGGGTAGGCTCTGGTATATTGGGTAGACTGTGGTATATTGGGTAGGCTGTGGGCTGTGGTATATTAGGTAGACTGTGGTATATTGGGTAAGCTGTGGTATATTGGGTAGACTGTGGTATATTGGGTAGGCTGTGGTGTATTGGGTAGGCTGTGGTATATTGGGTAGGCTGTGGTATATTGGGTAGGCTGTGTTATATTGGGTAGGCTGTGGTATATTGGGTAGGCTGTGGTATATTGGGTAGGCTGTGGTATATTGGGTAGGCTGTGGTATATTGGGTAGGCTGTGGGCTGTGGTATATTGGGTAGGCTGTGGTATATTGGGTAGACTGTGGTATATTGGGTAGACTGGGGTATATTGGGTAGACTGTGGTATATTGGGTAGGCTGTGGGCTGTGGTATATTGGGTAGGCTGTGGGCTGTGGTATATTGGGTAGGCTGTGGTATATTGGGTAGGCTCTGGTATATTGGGTAGACTGTGGTATATTGGGTAGGCTGTGGGCTGTGGTATATTAGGTAGACTGTGGTATATTGGGTAAGCTGTGGTATATTGGGTAGACTGTGGTATATTGGGTAGGCTGTGGTGTATTGGGTAGGCTGTGGTATATTGGGTAGGCTGTGGTATATTGGGTAGGCTGTGGGCTGTGGTATATTGGGTAGGCTGTGGTATATTGGGTAGGCTGTGGTATATTGGGTAGACTGTGGTATATTGGGTAGACTGGGGTATATTGGGTAGACTGGGGTATATTGGGTAGGCTGTGGGCTGTGGTATTTTGGGTAGGCTGTGGGCTGTGGTATATTGGGTAGGCTGTGGTATATTGGGTAGGCTCTGGTATATTGGGTAGACTGTGGTATATTGGGTAGGCTCTGGTATATTGGGTAGACTGTGGTATATTGGGTAGGCTGTGGGCTGTGGTATATTAGGTAGACTGTGGTATATTGGGTAAGCTGTGGTATATTGGGTAGACTGTGGTATATTGGGTAGGATGTGGTGTATTGGGTAGGCTGTGGTATATTGGGTAGGCTGTGGTATATTGGGTAGGCTGTGGTATATTGGGTAGGCTGTGGTATATTGGGTAGGCTGTGGTATATTGGGTAGACTGTGGTATATTGGGTAGGCTGTGGTATATTGGGGAGGCTGTGGTATATTGGGTAGGCTGTGGTATATTGGGTAGGCTGTGGTATATTGGGTAGAAATGTGGTATATTGGGTAGGCTGTGGGCTGTGGTATATTGGGTAGGCTGTGGTATATTGGGTAGGCTGTGGTATATTGGGTAGACTGTGGTATATTGGGTAGACTGGGGTATATTGGGTAGACTGTGGTATATTGGGTAGGCTGTGGGCTGTGGTATATTGGGTAAGCTGTGGGCTGTGGTATATTGGGTAGGCTGTGGGCTGTGGTATATTGGGTAGACTGTGGTATATTGGGTAGGCTGTGGTATATTGACTGGGCTGTGGTATATTGGGTAGGCTGTGGGCTGTGGTATATTGGGTAGGCTGTGGTATATTGGGTAGACTGTGGTATATTGGGTAGGCTGTGGTATATTGGGTAGGCTCTGGTATATTGGGTAGACTGTGGTATATTGGGTAGACTGTGGTATATTGGATAGGCTGTGGTATATTGGGTATGCTGTGTTATATTGGGTGTTCTGTGGTATATTGGTTAGACTGTGGTATATTGGGTAGGCTGTGGTATATTGGGTAGGCTGTGGTATATTGGGTAGACTGTGGGCTGTGGTATATTGGGTAGACTGTGGTATATTGGGTAGGCTGTGGGCTGTGGTATATTGGGTAGGCTGTGGTATATTGGGTAGGCTGTGGGCTGTGGTATATTGGGTAGGCTGTGGTATATTGGGTAGACTGTGGTATATTGGGTAGGCTGTGGGCTGTGGTATATTGGGTAGGCTGTGGTATATTGGGTAGACTGTGGTATATTGGATAGGCTGTGGTATATTGGGTAGGCTCTGGTATATTGGGTAGACTGTGGTATATTGGGTAGACTGTGGTATATTGGATAGGCTGTGGTATATTGGGTAGGCTGTGGTATATTGGGTAGGCTGTGGTATATTGGTTAGACTGTGTTATATTGGGTAGGCTGTGGTATATTGGGTAGGCTGTGGTATATTGGGTAGACTGTGGGCTGTGGTATATTGGGTAGACTGTGGTATATTGGGTAGGCTGTAGGCTGTGGTATATTGGGTAGGCTGTGGTATATTGGGTAGACTGTGGTATATTGGATAGGCTGGGGTATATTGGGTAGGCTCTGGTATATTGGGTAGACTGTGGTATATTGGGTAGGCTGTGGTATATTGGGTAGGCTGTGGTATATTGGGTAGGCTGTGGTATATTGGGTAGGTTCTGGTATATTGGGTAGGCTGTGGTATATTGGGTAGGCTGTGGTATATTGGGTAGGTTCTGGTATATTGGGTAGGCTGTGGTATATTGGGTAGGCTGTGGTATATTGGGTAGGCTCTGGTATATTGGGTAGACTGTGGTATATTGGGTAGGCTGTGGGCTGTGGTATATTGGGTAGACTGTGGTATATTGGGTAGGCTGTGGTATATTGGGTAGGCTCTGGTATATTGGGTAGACTGTGGTATATTGGGTAGACTGTGGTATTTTGGGTAGGCTGTGGGCTGTGGTATATTGGGTAGGCTGTGGGCTGTGGTATATTGGGTAGGCTGTGGTATATTGGGTAGGCTCTGGTATATTGGGTAGACTGTGGTATATTGGGTAGGCTGTGGGCTGTGGTATATTAGGTAGACTGTGGTATATTGGGTAAGCTGTGGTATATTGGGTAGACTGTGGTATATTGGGTAGGCTGTGGTGTATTGGGTAGGCTGTGGTATATTGGGTAGGCTGTGGTATATTGGGTAGGCTGTGGGCTGTGGTATATTGGGTAGGCTGTGGTATATTGGGTAGGCTGTGGTATATTGGGTAGACTGTGGTATATTGGGTAGACTGGGGTATATTGGGTAGACTGGGGTATATTGGGTAGGCTGTGGGCTGTGGTATATTGGGTAGGCTGTGGGCTGTGGTATATTGGGTAGGCTGTGGTATATTGGGTAGGCTCTGGTATATTGGGTAGACTGTGGTATATTGGGTAGGCTCTGGTATATTGGGTAGACTGTGGTATATTGGGTAGGCTGTGGGCTGTGGTATATTAGGTAGACTGTGGTATATTGGGTAAGCTGTGGTATATTGGGTAGACTGTGGTATATTGGGTAGGATGTGGTGTATTGGGTAGGCTGTGGTATATTGGGTAGGCTGTGGTATATTGGGTAGGCTGTGGTATATTGGGTAGGCTGTGGTATATTGGGTAGGCTGTGGTATATTGGGTAGACTGTGGTATATTGGGTAGGCCGTGGTATATTGGGGAGGCTGTGGTATATTGGGTAGGCTGTGGTATATTGGGTAGGCTGTGGTATATTGGGTAGAAATGTGGTATATTGGGTAGGCTGTGGGCTGTGGTATATTGGGTAGGCTGTGGTATATTGGGTAGGCTGTGGTATATTGGGTAGACTGTGGTATATTGGGTAGACTGGGGTATATTGGGTAGACTGTGGTATATTGGGTAGGCTGTGGGCTGTGGTATATTGGGTAAGCTGTGGGCTGTGGTATATTGGGTAGGCTGTGGGCTGTGGTATATTGGGTAGACTGTGGTATATTGGGTAGGCTGTGGTATATTGACTGGGCTGTGGTATATTGGGTAGGCTGTGGGCTGTGGTATATTGGGTAGGCTGTGGTATATTGGGTAGGCTGTGGTATATTGGGTAGGCTCTGGTATATTGGGTAGACTGTGGTATATTGGGTAGACTGTGGTATATTGGATAGGCTGTGGTATATTGGGTATGCTGTGTTATATTGGGTGTTCTGTGGTATATTTGTTAGACTGTGGTATATTGGGTAGGCTGTGGTATATTGGGTAGGCTGTGGTATATTGGGTAGACTGTGGGCTGTGGTATATTGGGTAGACTGTGGTATATTGGGTAGGCTGTGGGCTGTGGTATATTGGGTAGGCTGTGGTATATTGGGTAGGCTGTGGGCTGTGGTATATTGGGTAGGCTGTGGTATATTGGGTAGACTGTGGTATATTGGGTAGGCTGTGGGCTGTGGTATATTGGGTAGGCTGTGGTATATTGGGTAGACTGTGGTATATTGGATAGGCTGTGGTATATTGGGTAGGCTCTGGTATATTGGGTAGACTGTGGTATATTGGGTAGACTGTGGTATATTGGATAGGCTGTGGTATATTGGGTAGGCTGTGGTATATTGGGTAGGCTGTGGTATATTGGTTAGACTGTGTTATATTGGGTAGGCTGTGGTATATTGGGTAGGCTGTGGTATATTGGGTAGACTGTGGGCTGTGGTATATTGGGTAGACTGTGGTATATTGGGTAGGCTGTAGGCTGTGGTATATTGGGTAGGCTGTGGTATATTGGGTAGACTGTGGTATATTGGATAGGCTGGGGTATATTGGGTAGGCTCTGGTATATTGGGTAGACTGTAGTATATTGGGTAGACTGTGGTATATTGGATAGGCTGGGGTATATTGGGTAGGCTGTGGTATATTGGGTAGCCTGTGGTATATTGGGTAGGCTGTGGTATATTGGGTAGGCTGTGGTATATTGGGTAGGCTGTGGTATATTGGGTAGGTTCTGGTATATTGGGTAGGCTGTGGTATATTGGGTAGGCTGTGGTATATTGGGTAGGTTCTGGTATATTGGGTAGGCTGTGGTATATTGGGTAGGCTGTGGTATATTGGGTAGGCTCTGGTATATTGGGTAGACTGTGGTATATTGGGTAGGCTGTGGGCTGTGGTATATTGGGTAGACTGTGGTATATTGGGTAGGCTGTGGTATATTGGGTAGGCTCTGGTATATTGGGTAGACTGTGGTATATTGGGTAGGCTGTGGGCTGTGGTATATTGGGTAGACTGTGGTATATTGGGTAGGCTGTGGTATATTGGGTAGGCTCTGGTATATTGGGTAGACTGTGGTATATTGGGTAGGCTCTGGTATATTGGGTAGACTGTGGTATATTGGGTAGGCTGTGGGCTGTGGTATATTAGGTAGACTGTGGTATATTGGGTAAGCTGTGGTATATTGGGTAGACTGTGGTATATTGGGTAGGCTGTGGTGTATTGGGTAGGCTGTGGTATATTGGGTAGGCTGTGGTATATTGGGTAGGCTGTGGTATATTGGGTAGGCTGTGGTATATTGGGTAGGCTGTGGTATATTGGGTAGGCTGTGGTATATTGGGTAGACTGTGGTATATTGGGTAGGCTGTGGTATATTGGGGAGGCTGTGGTATATTGGGTAGGCTGTGGTATATTGGGTAGGCTGTGGTATATTGGGTAGACTGTGGTATATTGGATAGGCTGTGGGCTGTGGTATATTGGGTAGGCTGTGGTATATTGGGTAGGCTGTGGTATATTGGGTAGACTGTGGTATATTGGGTAGACTGGGGTATAGCTGTGGTAGGCTGTGGTATGTGGTATATTAGGTAGACTGTGGTATATTGGGTAAGCTGTGGTATATTGGGTAGACTGTGGTATATTGGGTAGGCTGTGGTGTATTGGGTAGGCTGTGGTATATTGGGTAGGCTGTGGTATATTGGGTAGGCTGTGGTATATTGGGTAGGCTGTGGTATATTGGGTAGGCTGTGGTATATTGGGTAGGCTGTGGTATATTGGGTAGACTGTGGTATATTGGGTAGGCTGTGGTATATTGGGGAGGCTGTGGTATATTGGGTAGGCTGTGGTATATTGGGTAGACTGTGGTATATTGGGTAGACTGTGGGTAGGCTGTGGTATATTGGGTAGGCTGTGGTATATTGGGTAGACTGTGGTATATTGGGTAGGCTGTGGGCTGTGGTATATTGGGTAGGCTGTGGGCTGTGGTATATTGGGTAGGCTGTGGGCTGTGGTATATTGGGTAGACTGTGGTATATTGGGTAGGCTGTGGTATATTGACTGGGCTGTGGTATATTGGGTAGGCTGTGGGCTGTGGTATATTGGGTAGGCTGTGGTATATTGGGTAGACTGTGGTATATTGGGTAGGCTGTGGTATATTGGGTAGGCTCTGGTATATTGGGTAGACTGTGGTATATTGCGTAGACTGTGGTATATTGGATAGGCTGTGGTATATTGGGTAGACTGTGGTATATTGGGTAGGTTGTGGTATATTGGTTAGACTGTGGTATAT
Source organism: Salvelinus alpinus (assembly GCF_045679555.1). NCBI lineage: Eukaryota > Metazoa > Chordata > Actinopteri > Salmoniformes > Salmonidae > Salvelinus > Salvelinus alpinus. The sequence continues at coordinate 42,056,579 of NC_092099.1, read as the reverse complement.
TGGGTAGGCTGTGGTATATTGGGTAGGCTGTGGTATATTGGGTAGACTGTGGGCTGTGGTATATTGGGTAGACTGTGGTATATTGGGTAGGCTGTGGGCTGTGGTATATTGGGTAGGCTGTGGTATATTGAGTAGGCTGTGGGCTGTGGTATATTGGGTAGGCTGTGGTATATTGGGTAGACTGTGGTATATTGGGTAGGCTGTGGGCTGTGGTATATTGGGTAGGCTGTGGTATATTGGGTAGACTGTGGTATATTGGATAGGCTGTGGTATATTGGGTAGGCTCTGGTATATTGGGTAGGCTGTGGTGTATTGGGTAGGCTGTGGTATATTGGGTAGGCTGTGGTATATTGGGTAGGCTGTGGTATATTGGGTAGGCTGTGGTATATTGGTTAGGCTGTGGTATATTGGGTAGGCTGTGGTATATTGGGTAGACTGTGGTATATTGGGTAGGCTGTGGTATATTGGGGAGGCTGTGGTATATTGGGTAGGCTGTGGTATATTGGGTAGGCTGTGGTATATTGGGTAGACTGTGGTATATTGGATAGGCTGTGGGCTGTGGTATATTGGGTAGGCTGTGGTATATTGGGTAGGCTGTGGTATATTGGGTAGACTGTGGTATATTGGGTAGACTGGGGTATATTGGGTAGACTGTGGTATATTGGGTAGGCTGTGGGCTGTGGTATATTGGGTAGGCTGTGGGCTGTGGTATATTGGGTAGGCTGTGGGCTGTGGTATATTGGGTAGACTGTGGTATATTGGGTAGGCTGTGGTATATTGACTTGTGGTATATTGGGTAGGCTGTGGGCTGTGGTATATTGGGTAGGCTGTGGTATATTGGGTAGACTGTGGTATATTGGGTAGGCTGTGGTATATTGGGTAGGCTCTGGTATATTGGGTAGACTGTGGTATATTGCGTAGACTGTGGTATATTGGATAGGCTGTGGTATATTGGGTAGGCTGTGGTATATTGGGTAGGTTGTGGTATATTGGTTAGACTGTGGTATATTGGGTAGGCTGTGGTATATTGGGTAGGCTGTGGTATATTGGGTAGACTGTGGGCTGTGGTATATTGGGTAGACTGTGGTATATTGGGTAGGCTGTGGGCTGTGGTATATTGGGTAGGCTGTGGTATATTGAGTAGGCTGTGGGCTGTGGTATATTGGGTAGGCTGTGGTATATTGGGTAGACTGTGGTATATTGGGTAGGCTGTGGGCTGTGGTATATTGGGTAGGCTGTGGTATATTGGGTAGACTGTGGTATATTGGATAGGCTGTGGTATATTGGGTAGGCTCTGGTATATTGGGTAGGCTGTGGTATATTGGGTAGACTGTGGTATATTGGATAGGCTGTGGTATATTGGGTAGGCTGTGGTATATTGGGTAGGCTGTGGTATATTGGTTAGACTGTGGTATATTGGGTAGGCTGTGGTATATTGGGTAGGCTGTGGTATATTGGGTAGACTGTGGGCTGTGGTATATTGGGTAGACTGTGGTATATTGGGTAGGCTGTAGGCTGTGGTATATTGGGTAGGCTGTGGTATATTGGGTAGACTGTGGTATATTGGATAGGCTGGGGTATATTGGGTAGGCTCTGGTATATTGGGTAGACTGTAGTATATTGGGTAGACTGTGGTATATTGGATAGGCTGGGGTATATTGGGTAGGCTGTGGTATATTGGGTAGCCTGTGGTATATTGGGTAGGCTGTGGTATATTGGGTAGGCTGTGGTATATTGGGTAGGCTGTGGTATATTGGGTAGACTGTGGTATATTGGGTAGGCTGTGGGCTGTGGTATATTGGGTAGACTGTGGTATATTTGGTAGGCTGTGGTATATTGGGTAGACTCTGGTATATTGGGTAGACTGTGGTATATTGGGTAGACTGTGGTATATTGGATAGGCTGTGGTATATTGGGTAGGCTGTGGTATATTGGGTAGGCTGTGGTATATTGGTTAGACTGTGGTATATTGGGTAGGCTGTGGTATATTGGGTAGGCTGTGGTATATTGGTTAGGCTGTGGTATATTGGGTAGGCTGTGGTATATTGGGTAGACTGTGGTATATTGGGTAGGCTGTGGTATATTGGGGAGGCTGTGGTATATTGGGTAGGCTGTGGTATATTGGGTAGGCTGTGGTATATTGGGTAGACTGTGGTATATTGGATAGGCTGTGGGCTGTGGTATATTGGGTAGGCTGTGGTATATTGGGTAGGCTGTGGTATATTGGGTAGACTGTGGTATATTGGGTAGACTGGGGTATATTGGGTAGACTGTGGTATATTGGGTAGGCTGTGGGCTGTGGTATATTGGGTAGGCTGTGGGCTGTGGTATATTGGGTAGACTGTGGTATATTGGGTAGGCTGTGGTATATTGACTGGGCTGTGGTATATTGGGTAGGCTGTGGGCTGTGGTATATTGGGTAGGCTGTGGTATATTGGGTAGACTGTGGTATATTGGGTAGGCTGTGGTATATTGGGTAGGCTCTGGTATATTGGGTAGACTGTGGTATATTGCGTAGACTGTGGTATATTGGATAGGCTGTGGTATATTGGGTAGGCTGTGGTATATTGGGTAGGTTGTGGTATATTGGTTAGACTGTGGTATATTGGGTAGGCTGTGGTATATTGGGTAGGCTGTGGTATATTGGGTAGACTGTGGGCTGTGGTATATTGGGTAGACTGTGGTATATTGGGTAGGCTGTGGGCTGTGGTATATTGGGTAGGCTGTGGTATATTGAGTAGGCTGTGGGCTTTGGTATATTGGGTAGGCTGTGGTATATTGGGTAGACTGTGGTATGTTGGGTAGGCTGTGGGCTGTGGTATATTGGGTAGGCTGTGGTATATTGGGTAGACTGTGGTATATTGGATAGGCTGTGGTATATTGGGTAGGCTCTGGTATATTGGGTAGGCTGTGGTATATTGGGTAGACTGTGGTATATTGGATAGGCTGTGGTATATTGGGTAGGCTGTGGTATATTGGGTAGGCTGTGGTATATTGGTTAGACTGTGGTATATTGGGTAGGCTGTGGTATATTGGGTAGGCTGTGGTATATTGGATAGGCTGTGGTATATTGGGTAGGCTGTGGTATATTGGGTAGGCTGTGGTATATTGGTTAGACTGTGGTATATTGGGTAGGCTGTGGTATATTGGGTAGGCTGTGGTATATTGGTTAGGCTGTGGTATATTGGGTAGGCTGTGGTATATTGGGTAGACTGTGGTATATTGGGTAGGCTGTGGTATATTGGGGAGGCTGTGGTATATTGGGTAGGCTGTGGTATATTGGGTAGGCTGTGGTATATTGGGTAGACTGTGGTATATTGGATAGGCTGTGGGCTGTGGTATATTGGGTAGGCTGTGGTATATTGGGTAGGCTGTGGTATATTGGGTAGACTGTGGTATATTGGGTAGACTGGGGTATATTGGGTAGACTGTGGTATATTGGGTAGGCTGTGGGCTGTGGTATATTGGGTAGGCTGTGGGCTGTGGTATATTGGGTAGACTGTGGTATATTGGGTAGGCTGTGGTATATTGACTGGGCTGTGGTATATTGGGTAGGCTGTGGGCTGTGGTATATTGGGTAGGCTGTGGTATATTGGGTAGACTGTGGTATATTGGGTAGGCTGTGGTATATTGGGTAGGCTCTGGTATATTGGGTAGACTGTGGTATATTGCGTAGACTGTGGTATATTGGATAGGCTGTGGTATATTGGGTAGGCTGTGGTATATTGGGTAGGTTGTGGTATATTGGTTAGACTGTGGTATATTGGGTAGGCTGTGGTATATTGGGTAGGCTGTGGTATATTGGGTAGACTGTGGGCTGTGGTATATTGGGTAGGCTGTGGTATATTGGGTAGGCTGTGGTATATTGGTTAGACTGTGGTATATTGGGTAGGCTGTGGTATATTGGGTAGGCTGTGGTATATTGGATAGGCTGTGGTATATTGGGTAGGCTGTGGTATATTGGGTAGGCTGTGGTATATTGGTTAGACTGTGGTATATTGGGTAGGCTGTGGTATATTGGGTAGGCTGTGGTATATTGGTTAGGCTGTGGTATATTGGGTAGGCTGTGGTATATTGGGTAGACTGTGGTATATTGGGTAGGCTGTGGTATATTGGGTAGGCTGTGGTATATTGGGTAGGCTGTGGTATATTGGGTAGGCTGTGGTATATTGGGTAGACTGTGGTATATTGGATAGGCTGTGGGCTGTGGTATATTGGGTAGGCTGTGGTATATTGGGTAGGCTGTGGTATATTGGGTAGACTGTGGTATATTGGGTAGACTGGGGTATATTGGGTAGACTGTGGTATATTGGGTAGGCTGTGGGCTGTGGTATATTGGGTAGGCTGTGGGCTGTGGTATATTGGGTAGACTGTGGTATATTGGGTAGGCTGTGGTATATTGACTGGGCTGTGGTATATTGGGTAGGCTGTGGGCTGTGGTATATTGGGTAGGCTGTGGTATATTGGGTAGACTGTGGTATATTGGGTAGGCTGTGGTATATTGGGTAGGCTCTGGTATATTGGGTAGACTGTGGTATATTGCGTAGACTGTGGTATATTGGATAGGCTGTGGTATATTGGGTAGGCTGTGGTATATTGGGTAGGTTGTGGTATATTGGTTAGACTGTGGTATATTGGGTAGGCTGTGGTATATTGGGTAGGCTGTGGTATATTGGGTAGACTGTGGGCTGTGGTATATTGGGTAGACTGTGGTATATTGGGTAGGCTGTGGGCTGTGGTATATTGGGTAGGCTGTGGTATATTGAGTAGGCTGTGGGCTTTGGTATATTGGGTAGGCTGTGGTATATTGGGTAGACTGTGGTATGTTGGGTAGGCTGTGGGCTGTGGTATATTGGGTAGGCTGTGGTATATTGGGTAGACTGTGGTATATTGGATAGGCTGTGGTATATTGGGTAGGCTCTGGTATATTGGGTAGGCTGTGGTATATTGGGTAGACTGTGGTATATTGGATAGGCTGTGGTATATTGGGTAGGCTGTGGTATATTGGGTAGGCTGTGGTATATTGGTTAGACTGTGGTATATTGGGTAGGCTGTGGTATATTGGGTAGGCTGTGGTATATTGGGTAGACTGTGGGCTGTGGTATATTGGGTAGACTGTGGTATATTGGGTAGGCTGTAGGCTGTGGTATATTGGGTAGGCTGTGGTATATTGGGTAGACTGTGGTATATTGGATAGGCTGGGGTATATTGGGTAGGCTCTGGTATATTGGGTAGACTGTAGTATATTGGGTAGACTGTGGTATATTGGATAGGCTGGGGTATATTGGGTAGGCTGTGGTATATTGGGTAGCCTGTGGTATATTGGGTAGGCTGTGGTATATTGGGTAGGCTGTGGTATATTGGGTAGGCTGTGGTATATTGGGTAGACTGTGGTATATTGGGTAGGCTGTGGGCTGTGGTATTTTGGGTAGACTGTGGTATATTTGGTAGGCTGTGGTATATTGGGTAGACTCTGGTATATTGGGTAGACTGTGGTATATTGGGTAGACTGTGGTATATTGGATAGGGTGTGGTATATTGGGTAGGCTGTGGTATATTGGGTAGGCTGTGGTATATTGGTTAGACTGTGGTATATTGGGTAGGCTGTGGTATATTGGGTAGGCTGTGGTATATTGGGTAGACTGTGGGCTGTGGTATATTGGGTAGACTGTGGTATATTGGGTAGGCTGTGGGCTGTGGTATATTGGGTAGGCTGTGGTATATTGGGTAGGCTGTGGGCTGTGGTATATTGTGTAGACTGTGGTATATTGGGTAGGCTGTGGGCTGTGGTATATTGGGTAGGCTGTGGTATATTGGGTAGACTGTGGTATATTGGATAGGCTGTGGTATATTGGGTAGGCTCTGGTATATTGGGTAGACTGTGGTATATTGGGTAGACTGTGGTATTTATTTTAATTTTTTTTTATTTCACCTTTATTTAACCAGGTAGGCTAGTTGAGAACAAGTTCTCATTTGCAACTGCGACCTGGCCAAGATAAAGCATAGCAGTGTGAACAGACAACACAGAGTTACACATGGAGTAAACAATAAACAAGTCAATAACATGGTAGAAAAAAAGAGAATCTATATACAATGTGTGCAAAAGGCATGAGGTAGGCAATAAATCGAATAATTACAATTTAGCAGATTAACACTGGAGTGATAAATCATCAGATGAACATGTGCAAGAAGAGATACTGGTGTGCAAAAGAGCAGAAAAGTAAATAAATAAAAGCAGTATGGGGGGTGAGGTAGGTAAATTGGGTGGGTAGTTTACAGATGGACTATGTACAGCTGCAGCGATCGGTTAGCTGCTCAGATAGCAGATTTTTAAAGTTGTTGAGGGAGATAAAAGTCTCCAACTTCAGAGATTTTTGCAATTCGTTCCAGTCGCAGGCAGCAGAGAACTGGAAGGAAAGGCGTCCAAATGAGGTTTTAGCTTTAGGGATGATCAGTGAGATACACCTGCTGGAGCGCGTGCTGCGGGTGGGTGTAGCCATCGTGACCAGTGAACTGAGATAAGGCGGCACTTTACCTAGCATAGCCTTGTAGATGACCTGGAGCCAGTGGGTCTGACGACGAACATGTAGCGAGGGCCAGCCGACTAGGGCATACAGGTCGCAGTGGTGGGTCGTATAAGGTGCTTTAGTAACAAAACGAATGGCACTGTGATAAACTGCATCCAGTTTGCTGAGTAGAGTGTTGGAAGCTATTTTGTAGATGACATCGCCGAAGTCGAGGATCGGTAGGATAGTCAGTTTTACTAGGGTAAGTTTGGCGGCGTGAGTGAAGGAGGCTTTGTTGCGGAATAGAAAGCCGATTCTTGATTTGATTTGGATAGTATATTTGACTGGTATATTGGATAGGCTGTGGTATATTGGGTAGGCTGTGGTATATTGGGTAGGATGTGGTATATTGGTTAGACTGTGGTATATTGGGTAGGCTGTGGTATATTGGTTAGGCTGTGGTATATTGGGTAGACTGTGGGCTGTGGTATATTGGGTAGGCTGTAGGCTGTGGTATATTGGGTAGGCTGTGGTATATTGGGTAGACTGTGGTATATTGGGTAGGCTCTGGTATATTGGGTAGACTGTAGTATATTGGGTAGACTGTGGTATATTGGATAGGCTGGGGTATATTGGGTAGGCTGTGGTATATTGGGTAGCCTGTGGTATATTGGGTAGGCTGTGGTATATTGGGTAGGCTGTGGTATATTGGGTAGGCTGTGGTATATTGGGTAGACTGTGGTATATTGGGTAGACTGGGGTATATTGGGTAGACTGTGGTATATTGGGTAGGCTGTGGGCTGTGGTATATTGGGTAGGCTGTGGGCTGTGGTATATTGGGTAGGCTGTGATATATTGGGTAGACTGTGGTATATTGGGTAGACTGGGGTATATTGGGTAGACTGTGGTATATTGGGTAGGCTGTGGGCTGTGGTATATTGGGTAGGCTGTGGGCTGTGGTATATTGGGTAGGCTGTGGGCTGTGGTATATTGGGTAGGCTGTGGTATATTGGGTAGGCTGTGGGTTGTTGTGCGTGAGTGGAGGCTGAGGCTCTCACTTTCAGTTTCAAGTTTTAGTGGTCGTATGTACGGGATACGCATGGTATACGCTGTCCAATGAAATGCTTCCTGGCAGATACCTTTCTCGTCAATGCAACAAAAAAAATAATAATAGACGATAAGAATATGAATATAAAGCAAATGGCAGTAGAACATATAAACATTTTAGCATTAGTGTAATACAGTCCAATATTTACACATGTTTTGGGAAGGAGTGAATGGTGACCTATTGTGTAAATGGAGCAGTATACAGTGCCTTTCGGGAAAGTATTCAGACCCCTTAACGTTTTCCACATTTTGTTACGTTACATCCATATTCTAAAAAATGATTGAATTAATTGATTTCCTCATCAATCTACACACAATTTCCCATAATGACAAAGCTAAAACAGTTTTTTATAAATTTTTGCAAATTTATAAAACCATATAGATACAGTATATATATATATATATTCCTTATTAACATAAGTATTCAGACCCTTTGCTATGAGACTCGAAATTGAGCTCAGGTGCATCCTGTTTCCATTGATCATCCTTGAGAAGTTTCTGCAACTTGATTGGAGTCCATCTGTGGTAAATTCAATTGATTGGACATGATTTGGAAAGACACACACCTGTCTATATAAGGTCCCACAGTTGATGGTGCATGTCAGAGCAAAAACCAAGCCATGAGGTCGAAGGAATTGACAGTAGAGCTCCGAGACAGGATTGTGTCGAGGCACAGATCTGGGGAAGGGAACCAAAAACGTTATGCAGCATTGAAGGTCCCCAAGAACACAGTGGCCTCCATCATTCTTAAATGGAAGAAGTTTGGAACCACCAAGACTCTTCCTAGAGTTGGCCGCCCGGTCAAACTGAGCAGTCGGGGGAGAAGGGCCTTGGTCAGGGAGGTGACCAAGAACCCGATGGTCACTCTGACAGAGCTCCAGAGTTCCTTTGTGGAGATGGGAGAACCTTCCAGAAGGACAACCATCTCTGCAGCACTCCACCCATCAGGCCTTTATGGTTGAGTGGCCAGACGGAAGCCACTCCTCAATAAAAGGCACATGACAGCCCACTTGGAGTTTGCCAAAAGGCACCTAAAAACTCTCAGACCATGAGAAACAAGATTGAACTCGTTGGCCTGAATGCAAAGTGTCACATCTGGAGGAAACCTGGCACCATCCCTATGGTGAAGCACGGTGGTGACAACATCATGCTGTGGGGATGTTTTTCAGCAGCAGGGACTGGGAGACTAGTCAGGATCGAGGCAAAGATCAATAGTGCAAAGTACAGAGAGATCCTTGATGAAGACCTGCTCCAGAGCGCTCAGGACCGCAAACTGGGGTGAAGGTTCACCTTCCAACAGGACAACAACCTTAAGCACACAGCCATGACAACGCAGGAGTGGCTTCGGGACAAGTCTCTGAATATCCTTGAGTGGCCCAGTCAGATCCTGGACTTGAACCCGATCGAACATCTCTGGAGAGACCTGAAAATAGCTGTGCAGCAACACTCCCCATCCAACCTGACAGAGCTTGAGAGGATCTGCAGAGAAGAATGTGAGAAACTCCCCAAATACTGGTGTGCCAAGCTTGTAGCGTCATACCCAAGAAGACTCAAGGCTGTAATCGCTGCCAAAGGTGCTTCTACAAAGTACTAAGGGTCTGAATACTTATGTAAATGTGTGTGTGTGTGTTAAGGTGTGAGCATCAGAGCAGGTGGTCAGTCCAGTTCAAGTGTTCAGCAGTCTGATGGCTTGTAGATAGAAACTGTCTCTGAGCCTGTTGGTATCAGACCTCATGCTCTGATACAGTCTGATGGCTCGTAGATAGAAACTGTCTCTGAGCCTGTTGGTAACAGACCTCATGCTCTGATACAGTCTGATGGCTTGTTGATAGAAACTGTCTCTGAGCCTGTTGGTATCAGACCTCATGCTCTGATACAGTCTGATGGCTTGTAGATAGAAACTGTCTCTGGGCCTGTTGGTATCAGACCTCATGCTCTGATACAGTCTGATGGCTTGTTGATAGAAACTGTCTCTGGGCCTGTTGGTATCAGACCTCATGCTCTGATACAGTCTGATGGCTTGTAGATAGAAACTGTCTCTGAGCCTGTTGGTAACAGACCTCCGATAAGGGAGATAAAATGTTGAACTGTGTAGTGTCTTCGTAGCGTCCTGATCCACAAGGTAATGAAAAGACGAGGCCTGGCCCTAGGGATGTTAAAACTTCTTCGGGATAGGGGGCGGTATTTTCACCTCCGGATGAAAAGTGTACCCAAAGTAAACTGCCTGTTTCTCAGGCCCAGAAGCTAGGATATGCATATAATTAGTAGATTTGGATAGAAAACACTCTGAAAGTTCAAAAACTGTTAGAATAATGTCTGTGGGTATAACAGAACTGATTTGGCAGGCGAGACCCCGAGCACAACTCATCCAGGGACATTTTTTTGTGATCTCATTGTGTTTTCCACTAGGTTTCATTGGGAACCCTGATTTCGTTGACTTCCGGCGCCGAAAAGAGATGGCCGCCTCGCTTCGCGTTCCTTGGAAAATATGCAGTATTTTGTTTTTTTATGTGTTATTTCCTACATCGGTACCCCAGGTAATCTTAGGTTTCATTACATACAGTCGGGAGGAACTACTGAATATACGATTAACGTCAACTCATCATCGTTCCTACCAGGAATATGACTTTCCCGAAACGGATCCAGTGTTTTGCCTTCCACCCAATACAATGGATCTGATCCCAGCCGGCGACCCTGTGCGACGCCGTAAAAGGGGCAAACGAGGCGGTCTCGTGGTCAGGCTTCGGAGACGGGCACATCGCGCTCCACTCCCTAGCATACTACTCGCCAATGTCCAGTCTCTTGACAATAAGGTTGATGAAATCCGAGCACGGGTAGCATTCCAGAGAGACATCAGGGATTGCAACGTGCTTTGCTTCACGGAAACATGGCTAACTCAAGAGACGCTAACGGAGTCGGTGCAGCCAGCTGGTTTCTTCATGCATCGCGCCGACAGAAACAAACATCTTTCTGGTAAGAAGAGGGGCGGGGGGGTATGCCTTATGATTAACGAGACGTGGTGTGATCATCATAACAACACACAGGAACTCAAGTCATTCTGTTCACCTGATCTAGAACTCCTCACAATCAAATGTCGACCGCATTATCTACCAAGGGAATTCTCTTCAATCATAATCACAGCCGTATATATTCCCCCCCAAGCAGACACATCGATGGCCCTGAACGAACTTTATCTGACTCTTTGTAAACTGGAAACCATACACCCTGAGGCTGCATTCATCGTAGCTGGGGATTTTAACAAGGCTAATCTAAAAACAAAACTCCCTAAATTCTATCAGCATATCGATTGTGCTACCAGGGCTGGAAAAACCCTAGATCATTGTTATACTAATTTCCGCGACGCATATAAGGCCCTCCCCCGCCCCCCTTTCGGAAAAGCTGACCACGACTCCATTTTGTTGATTCCAGCCTACAAACAGAAACTAAAACAACAAGCTCCCGCGCTCAGGTCTGTTCAACGCTGGTCCGACCAATCTGAATCCACGCTTCAAGACTGCTTCGATCACGCGGATTGGAATATGTTCCGCATCGCGTCCAACAACAATATTGACGAATATGCTGATTCGGTGAGCGAGTTCATTAGGAAGTGCATTGACGATGTCGTACCCACAGCAACGATTAAAACATTCCCAAACCAGAAACCGTGGATTGACGGCAGCATTCGCGTGAAACTGAAAGCGCGAACCACTGCTTTTAACCAGGGCAAGGTGACCGGAAGCATGACCGAATACAAACAGTGTAGCTATTCTCTCCGCAAGGCAATCAAACAGGCTAAGTCCCAGTACAGAGACAAAATCGAGTCGCAATTCAACAGCTCAGACACAAGAGGTATGTGGCAGGGTCTACAGTCAATCACGGATTACAAAAAGAAAACCAGCCCCGTCGCGGACCAGGATGTCTTGCTCCCAGACAGGCTAAACAACTTTTTTGCCCGCTTTGAGGACAATACAGTGCCACTGACACGGCCCCCTACCAAAACCTGCGGGCTCTCCTTCACTGCAGCCGAGGTGAGTAAAACATTTAAACGTGTTAACCCTCGCAAGGCTGCAGGCCCAGACGGCATTCCCAGCCGCGTCCTCAGAGCATGCGCAGACCAGCTGGCTGGTGTGTTTACGGACATATTCAATCAATCCTTATCCCAGTCTGCTGTTCCCACATGCTTCAAGAGGGCCACCATTGTTCCTGTTCCCAAGAAAGCTAAGGTAACTGAGCTAAACGACTACCGCCCCGTAGCACTCACTTCCGTCATCATGAAGTGCTTTGAGAGACTAGTCAAGGACCATATCACCTCCACCCTACCGGACACCCTAGACCCACTCCAATTTGCTTACCGACCCAATAGGTCCACAGACGACGCAATCGCAACCACACTGCACACTGCCCTAACCCATCTGGACAAGAGGAATACCCATGTGAGAATGCTGTTCATCGATTACAGCTCAGCATTTAACACCATAGTACCCTCCAAACTCGTCATCAAGCTCGAGACCCTGGGTCTCGACCCCGCCCTGTGCAACTGGGTCCTGGACTTCCTGACGGGCCGCCCCCAGGTGGTGAGGGTAGGTAACAACATCTCCACCCCGCTGATCCTCAACACTGGGGCCCCACAAGGGTGCGTTCTGAGCCCTCTCCTGTACTCCCTGTTCACCCACGACTGCGTGGCCATGGACGCCTCCAACTCAATCATCAAGTTTGCGGATGACACTACAGTGGTAGGCTTGATTACCAACAACGACGAGACGGCCTACAGGGAGGAGGTGAGGGCCCTCGGAGTGTGGTGTAAGGAAAATAACCTCACACTCAACGTCAACAAAACAAAGGAGATGATTGTGGACTTCAGGAAACAGCAGAGGGAGCACCCCCCTATCCACATCGACGGGTCAGTAGTGGAGAAGGTGGAAAGTTTTAAGTTCCTCGGTGTACACATCACGGACAAACTGAATTGGTCCACCCACACAGACAGCGTTGTGAAGAAGGCGCAGCAGCGCCTCTTCAACCTCAGGAGGCTGAAGAAATTCGGCTTGTCACCAAAAGCACTCACAAACTTCTACAGATGCACAATCGAGAGCATCCTGTCGGGCTGTATCACCGCCTGGTACGGCAACTGCTCCGCCCACAACCGTAACTCTCTCCAGAGGGTAGTGAGGTCTGCAGAACGCACCACCGGCGGCAAACTACCTGCCCTCCAGGACACCTACACCCCCGATGTCACAGGAAGGCCATAAAGATCATCAAGGACAACAACCACCCAAGCCACTGCCGGTTCACCCCGCTTTCATCCAGAAGGCGAGGTCAGTACAGGTGCATCAAAGCCGGGACCGAGAGACTGAAAAACAGCTTCTATCTCAAGGCCATCAGACTGTTAAACAGCCACCACTAACATTTAGCGGCCGCTGCCAACATACTGACTCAACTCCAGCCACTTTAAAAATGGGAATTGATGGAAATTATGTAAAAATGTACCACTAGCCACTTTAAACAATGCCACTTAATATAATGTTTACATACCCTACATTACCCATCTCATATGTATATACTGTACTCTATATCATCTACTGCATCTTGCCATCTTTATGTAATACATGTACCACTAGCCACTTTAAACTATGCCACTTTATGTTTACATACCCTACAGTACTCATCTCATATGTATATACCGTACTCTATACCATCTACTGCATCTTGCCATGCCGTTCTGTACCACCACTCATTCATATATCTTTATGTACATATTCTTTATCCCTTTACACTTGTGTGTGTGTATAAGGTAGTAGTTGTGGAATTGTTAGGTTAGATTACTTGTTGGTTATTACTGCATTGTCGGAACTAGAAGCACAAGCATTTCGCTACACTCGCATTAACATCTGCTAACCATGTGTATGTGACTAATAAAATTTGATTTTATTTTATTTTATTTTATTTATAAGGGCCCTGGTTCCAGTTCCTGGAACCTAGATGTCAACAGTGTTTATAAATTGATTGATGTTTTTCTTTTGAGGAATGAAGAAGTACGGCTGTAAATTGTTCGTGTCACTGTGAAGGGCCGAAGTCTTTTATTGCGAGTACACAATAAAAGCGCCGTGGTATTTTTCTTCGGTATTGAAAAACGAATTATCCCGTCTTAAATTTGATCGATTATTTACGTTTTAGGATACCTGAGGAAGGATTAGGAACGTTGTTTGAAATGTTTGGACCAAGTTTACAGGTAACTTATTAGATACTTTGTAGACATGTTGGGCGAGTTGAAACCGGTGTTTTTCTGAATCAAACGCGCCAAATAAATTGACATTTTTGGGACATAAAGAAGGACATTATTGAATAAAAGGACCATTTGTAATGTAACTGGGACCTTTTGGAGTGCCAACAGAAGAAGATCTTCAAAGGTAAGGCATTAATTATATCGCTATTTCTGACTTTTGTGTCGCAACTCCCTGGTTGAAAATGTTTTGTTATGCATTTGTGTGCTGGACGCTGTCCTCAGATAATCACATGGTTTGCTTTCGCCGTAAAGCCTTTTTGAAATCTGACACGGCGGCTGGATTAACAACAAATTAAGCTTTATTTTGATGTATTGCACTTGTGATTTCATGAAAGTTTAATATTTATAGTAATTTAATTTGAATTTGGCGCTCTGCCATACACCGGATGTTGGCCAGGTGGGACGCTACCGTCCCACTGATCTGCAAGAAGTTTTAACAAGTCAACATTACATTCTTACCAGACCCAGTGGTTGGTATGGAAACGGTGTATTGACTCTTACCAGACCCAATGATTGGTATGGAAACGGGAGTATTGACTCTTACCAGACTGAATGGTTGGTACAATAGAGTTTTGACTCTTACCAGCCTGAATGGTTGGTATGGCAATAGAGTATTGACTCTTACCAGACTGAATGGTTGGTATGGCAATAGAGTATTGACTCTTACCAGACTGAATGGTTGGTATGGCAATAGAGTTTTGACTCTTACCAGCCTGAATGGTTGGTATGGCAATAGAGTATTGACTCTTACCAGACTGAATGATTGGTAGGTCAATAGAGTAATAACTCTTACCAGACTGAATGGTTGGTATGGAAATAGAGTATACTTGACTTGACTGTCTTGTAAACACTGACTCTCTAGAAGCTTCCGTTGTGTAGCTGGAGTTGTGTTGTCATTGATTGATGTCTGATTTTGTACTGTGTAGTGTTGATGGTGATGTAATCGATTTCCCTTCCTGGGATTAATAAACTACTATTATTAGTAGTACTATTGTCTGGTAGCTGGAGTATCCACTAAGATTCAGAGTACCTATTATTAGTAGTACTAGTGTCTTGTAGCTGGAGTATCCACTAAGATTCAGAGTACATATTATTAGTAGTACTAATAGGTGTACCTTCCATCTCAATCCACCTACGGTAGTATTGTGTTTTTCTTCCTTTGTGATTTGACTGTCTCGTACTGCTGTTTGATACAGTGTTGCTCAAGAAGGAAGACAGAAAGCTAATGAGTAAAGTGGTCCTTGTCATTTCTCCAGTTGTAACCCTTCAGGGAAATATTAAAGCTTTTTTTATTTTAGTTGTCCAGTAGTCTCAAGTTGTTAGAAAAGTCATGCTTTACCTTTATAGGTTGGTAGTTTGGAAATCATTGTACAAAGGAGGTCTTGACTTCTTTTCTGTGCTTGATCAGTTCATGTAAAACGTCTGTTAAGGAGACGAGGCGTATTGAATTCTCTTCCATCTACTGTGAGGCTGATGATGTCATCGTCGTGGATTGTGTTTGGAGGCTTTTCTGACCTTTCATTAAGTGTCAACAAAATCTGTTCTCTCTCTCTCTCTCTCTCTCTCTCTCTCTCTCTCTCTCTCTCTCTCTCTCTCTCTCTCTCTCTCTCTCTCTCTCTCTCCAGCTGATGACTGTCTATGAGGAGTAGGAGGCTCAGCAGACAGGGGCTGTGAGTCCCATACGACTCTAAACTCTCTGTCTTCCAGCCAATCAGAGGAGGAGAGATGGAAGTCAACTCCTATAGCTGTAAAGTCTAGTAGACATCACAATCCAACAGAATAGATCTGTATCACAGGGTTGGTGGGATGATAATGAAAAGTGCATTTTGAACTTTGTCAGAGCAATGACCTTTGTCAGAGCAATCAAATCAAATCAAATGTATTTATATAGCCCTTCGTACATCAGCTGATATCTCAAAGTGCTGTACAGAAACCCAGCCTAAAACCCCAAACAGCAAGCAAGAAAGGCCAAAACCTAGGAAGAAACCTAGAGAGGAACCAGGCTATGAGGGGTGGCCAGTCCTCTTCTGGCTGTGCCGGGTGGAGATTATAACAGAACATGGCCAAGATGTTCAAATGTTCATAAATGACCAGCAGGGTCAAATAATAATAATCACAGTAGTTGTCGAGGGTGCAGCAAGTCAGCACCTCAGGAGTAAATGTCAGTTGGCTTTTCATAGACGATCATTCAGAGTATCTCTACCGCTCCTGCGGTCTCTAGAGAGTTGAAAACAGCAGGTCTGGGACAGGTAGCACGTCCGGTGAACAGGTCAGGGTTCTATAGCCGCAGGCAGAACAGTTGAAATTGGAGCAGCAGCACGGCCAGGTGACCTTTGTTAGAGCAAACAAGTTATGGGGTGATTGTAAGAGGTGGAGGGTACAGAGTAACACTGTTCCCACTAGTTGTATGTCATTACAACCAATCAAATTAATTATCATCAAATTAGTTTAGTACGAGATACCGATTCAGTAAACAGAACCCAACCTTTTAGATTCTCTTATTATGTTAGGATCCATGGACTTCTTAGCTCTAGCAAGCCCTGTGTCCTCATTCCAGCCCTGAAAGGGTTAAACATATCCCTCAGTCCAGCCCTGAAAGGGTTAAACAGATCCCTCAGTCCAGCCCTGAAAGGGTTAAACAGATCCCGCAGTCCAGCCCTGAAAGGGTTAAACAGATCCCTCAGTCCAGCCCTGAAAGGGTTAAACAGATCCCGCAGTCCAGCCCTGAAAGGGTTAAACAGATCCCGCAGTCCAGCCCTGAAAGGGTTAAACAGATCCATCTCTCTCAGTTGTGACGTCGTGGTCCTCAGGGATCCACTAGGGATCTATACCTCTGACATGTGTCTTTCATTTAGGAGCCTGGTCAAACATCTCCCTCTCCTTTCTCCCATCTCCCATATCCCTCTCATCTCCCATCTCCCTCTCATCTCCCATCTCCCTCTCATCTCCCATCTCCCTCTCCTTTCTCCCATCTCCCTCCCATCTCCCATCTCCCTCTCATCTCCCATCTCCCTCCCATCTCCCATCTCCCTCTCCTTTCTCCCATCTCCCTCTCCTTTCTCCCATCTCCCTCTCCTTTCTCCCATCTCCCTCTCCTTTCTCCCATCTCCCTCTCCTTTCTCTCATCTCCCATCTCCCTCTCATCTCCCCTCTCCTTTCTCCCATCTCCCATCTCCCTCCCATCTCCCATCTCCCTCTCATCTCCCATCTCCCTCTCATCTCCCCTCCCTCTCCTTTCTCCCATCTCCCTCTCATCTCCCATCTCCCTCTCATCTCCCCTCCCTCTCCTTTCTCCCATCTCCCTCCCATCGCCCATCTCCCTCTCATCTCCCATCTCCCTCCCATCTCCCAT
Source organism: Salvelinus alpinus (assembly GCF_045679555.1). Classification (NCBI taxonomy): domain Eukaryota; kingdom Metazoa; phylum Chordata; class Actinopteri; order Salmoniformes; family Salmonidae; genus Salvelinus; species Salvelinus alpinus. The sequence goes on along the minus strand of NC_092099.1, from coordinate 42,039,334 downwards.
CTCCCTCTCATCTCCCATCTCCCTCTACTTTCTCCCATCTCCCTCTCCCATCTCCCTCTCCTTTCTCCCATCTCCCTCTCCTTTCTCCCATCTCCCTCTCCTTTCTCTCATCTCCCATCTCCCTCTCCTTTCTCCCATCTCCCTCTCATCTCCCATCTCCCTCTCCTTTCTCTCATCTCCCATCTCCCTCTCCTTTCTCCCATCTCCCTCTCATCTCCCATCTCCCATCTCCCTCTCATCTCCCATCTCCCATCTCCCTCTCATCTCCCATCTCCCTCCCATCTCCCTCTCATCTCCCATCTCCCTCTCCTTTCTCCCATCTCCCTCCCATCTCCCATCTCCCTCTCATCTCCCATCTCCCTCCCATCTCCCATCTCCCTCTCCTTTCTCCCATCTCCCTCTCCTTTCTCCCATCTCCCTCTCCTTTCTCCCATCTCCCTCTCCTTTCTCCCATCTCCCTCTCCTTTCTCTCATCTCCCATCTCCCTCTCATCTCCCCTCTCCTTTCTCCCATCTCCCATCTCCCTCCCATCTCCCATCTCCCTCTCATCTCCCATCTCCCTCTCATCTCCCCTCCCTCTCCTTTCTCCCATCTCCCTCCCATCGCCCATCTCCCTCTCATCTCCCATCTCCCTCCCATCTCCCATCTCCCTCTCATCTCCCATCTCCCTCTACTTTCTCCCATCTCCCTCTCCCATCTCCCTCTCCTTTCTCCCATCTCCCTCTCCTTTCTCCCATCTCCCTCTCCTTTCTCTCATCTCCCATCTCCCTCTCCTTTCTCCCATCTCCCTCTCATCTCCCATCTCCCTCTCCTTTCTCCCATCTCCCTCTCATCTCCCATCTCCCTCTCATCTCTCATCTCCCATCTCCCTCTCCTTTCTCTCATCTCCCATCTCCCTCTCCTTTCTCTCATCTCCCATCTCCCTCTCCTTTCTCTCATCTCCCTCTCCTTTATCTCCCACTACTTCCTCCCCTCTCTCTCTCTCTCTCCATTGTCCCCCCTCTCTCTCCTTCTATCCCTCAGATGGTATTGTAGGGACCATAGATAGTAAAAGTTAAGGTAGTAGTTAAGCTTGTCAGGCTAAACCCGACATGACAAAGTGCTTATTTACCAGCGTAGAGAATGTAAGGGGAAAAGATGACAGTGTAAACTGACACCTTAAATTAAGAAACATGAGATGCCCATAGGAATGTGTGTGTTGTCAAAATAACCGACTTTCTAAAGAACAGAAATGACACGGTTAGCGGGTTATTACACAGAGGGTTAAACATTAGGAGAGTGTCACATGTGAGAATACACACACACACACACACACACACACACACACACACACACACACACACACACACACACACACACACACACACACACACACACACACACACACACCAGGGGATATCATATAGCTTGAGTTCCAAAGGGCACCCTATTCCCTATTTAGTGCCCTACTTTAGACCAGGGCCCATAGGGTTCTGGTTAAAAGTAGTGCACTACTGTATGTAGGGAATAGAGTTCCATGTGGAACACAACCAGATACAGGTGTTCCTCTTCCTCAGTGTGTGGGACGCAACCAGACACACGTGTTCCTCTTCCTCAGTGTGTGGGACACAACCAGACACACGTGTTCCTCTTCCTCAGTGTGTGGGACACAACCAGACACACGTGTTCCTCTTCCTCCGTGTGTGGGACACAACCAGACACACGTGTTCCTCTTCCTCAGTGTGTGGGACATCAGATGTTCTGCCTGCGATGTAGTGGACTGAATGAAAGACACATGTCAGACGTATAGATCCCTAGTGGATCCCTGAGGACCACGACGTCACAACTGAGAGAGATGAATCTGTTTAACCCTTTCAGGGTTCCCACCAGCAACCTTTCTCCTGTCTGCCCCAGACCCCAGACCCCCAACCACTCACCCCCACCAGCCTTACTCCTGTCTGCCCCAGACCCCCAACCACTCACCCCCACCAGCAACCTTTCTCCTGTCTGCCCCAGACCCCAGACCCCCAACCACTCACCCCCACCAGCCTTACTCCTGTCTGCCCCAGACCCCCAACCACTCACCCCCACCAGCAACCTTTCTCCTGTCTGCCCCAGACCCCCAACCACTCACCCCCACCAGCAGTATTTCTCCTGTCTGCCCCAGACCCCCAACCACTCACCCCCACCAGCAGCCTTTCTCCTGTCTGCCCCAGAGCCCTAAGCTTCCTGTGACCTGGCTGAATTTCCCCCTAAACCCCCCTGCCGTTAACCCAGCTCATAAGTGGATTACCACTTGTCTGTGAGGGTGTGTAACTCCAGAACAGGTCATCTTATTCCCAATGTACCAGCCACCAGCCAGCCTTTCTCCTACCCAGTAGCCTCTCCTCCTGTCCTGACCCACAGCTCTCAATCTGTCCCGTGACCAGGATAAATTTTACCCCAGACCGCCACACCCTCAGACCCGAGCTCCCAGCCACCAGCCAACCTTTCTCTTACCCAGTAGCCTCTCCTCCTGTCCTGACCCACAGCTCTCAATCTGTCCCGTGACCAGGATGAATTTTACCCCAGACCGCCACACCCTCAGACCCGAGCCCCCCCCCCCCCCCCCCCCCCCACCCCACCCCCTCCCGGTAAGTGAATTATCACCCTGGACTCAGCGGATGTCCATTCCCCTGGATCCTCCCAACCGTGACTAACCACAGGAAGAGAAGAATGAACCCTCTATGTCCGTCCCTAAACCCCTTTCTCCTTAACCCCCTTGTTCATTTAGTTCACCGTTTCCCTGTTGGAACCACTGCTTTCATGGCCTACTGTTGTTTTATGCTGCGGTGACTTTTGATTGCTTCAAATTAGTTTACAAAGGAGAACGTCACATCGGAGGAAAATCAATTAAGAGAGTTCTGGGAATGAATCCCTTCAGTGTTGGAGGCGTAGAGGATTGTAAATTCACTTTGCTTTTATGTTCACTTAGAGGGGTCATCACGGGTAACTAACCTTAACTATTGACCCTAAACTAACCTAAACTGTTGACCTTAAAACTAAGGTCAACTAGTGGGACATGTGGGTTAGCTTGACTCGGGTTCAACTACAGGTTCCTTTCTCTGGGTCAGATAATATATACTTTATAAGGCCATATGAGATTCAAATGTGTCTTAGCTTATTTTCCACCGACCCCTCTGGCACACACACACACACACACACACACACACACACACACACACACACACACACACACACACACACACACACACACACACACACACACACACACACACACACACACACACACACACACACACACACACACACACACACACACACACACACACACACACACACACACGTTAGGTTGGAGAGGCCGGAGAATAGAAAATGTCATTTAGCATGTATGCTATCTTGATTAGAACCATGCACACATTGCCTTTTTACTCATTCCTGGTAGCAGGTCATGAGGTCATGTCGAGAGCCCTACAGAGCACTCTGACAGGACCTGGACTCTGTCACAGTGTCTAGAGTTCTCTAGCTATCACATAGTCAGTGACAGGAAAAGAGTGAACACTGTGCCTTAACCTTCTCCTTGGGTTTTAAACCACAGCCTTCACCTTCTACAGATGGGAACCATTTTACTGTGGAACATCAGCACCAGAAGAAGCATTATGAGCTATAGAACCGGACTCAGATGGACCCGTTACTAGACTGTGAATGTTCTGAACAGACTCTGTGGTCCGTTAGGTAGACTGTGAATGTTCTGGACAGACTCCATGGTCCGTTAGGTAGACTGTGACTGCTGTTCTGGACAGACTCTGTGGTCCGTTAGGTAGACTGTGACTGTTCTGGACAGACTCTGTGGTCCGTTAGGTAGACTGTGACTGTTCTGGACAGACTCTGTGGTCCGTTAGGTAGACTGTGACTGTTCTGGACAGACTCTGTGGTCCGTTAGGTAGACTGTGACTGTTCTGGACAGACTCTGTGGTCCGTTAGGTAGACTGTGACTGTTCTGGACAGACTCTGTGGTCCGTTAGGTAGACTGTGACTGTTCTGGACAGACTCTGTGGTCCGTTAGGTAGACTGTGACTGTTCTGGACAGACTCTGTGGTCCGTTAGGTAGACTGTGACTGCTGTTCTGGACAGACTCTGTGGTCCGTTAGGTAGACTGTGACTGTTCTGGACAGACTCTGTGGTCCGTTAGGTAGACTGTGACTGTTCTGGACAGACTCTGTGGTCCGTCAGGTAGACTGTGACTGTTCTGGACAGACTCTGTGGTCCGTCAGGTAGACTGTGACTGTTCTGGACAGACTCTGTGGTCCGTTAGGTAGACTGTGACTGTTCTGGACAGACTCTGTGGTCCGTTAGGTAGACTGTGACTGTTCTGGACAGACTCTGTGGTCCGTTAGGTAGACTGTGACTGTTCTGGACAGACTCTGTGGTCCGTTCGGTAGACTGTGACTGTTCTGGACAGACTCTGTGGTCCGTTAGGTAGACTGTGACTGTTCTGGACAGACTCTGTGGTCCGTTAGGTAGACTGTTACTGTTCTGGACAGACTCTGTGGTCCGTTAGGTAGACTGTGACTGTTCTGGACAGACTCTGTGGTCCGTTAGGTAGACTGTGACTGTTCTGGACAGACTCTGTGGTCCGTCAGGTAGACTGTGACTGTTCTGGACAGACTCTGTGGTCCGTTAGGTAGACTGTGACTGCTGTTCTGGACAGACTCTGTGGTCCGTTAGGTAGACTGTGACTGCTGTTCTGGACAGACTCTGTGGTCCGTTAGGTAGACTGTGACTGCTGTTCTGGACAGACTCTGTGGTCCGTTAGGTAGACTGTGACTGCTGTTCTGGACAGACTCTGTGGTCCGTTAGGTAGACTGTGACTGCTGTTCTGGACAGACTCTGTGGTCCGTTAGGTAGACTGTTAAGTCTAGGACCATTACTCATGGAAGAGAAGAGACTGTCATGTTTGTGAATTGCAGCCATGGTTTGACAGAGCTACTGAACAGGGGCACTGAGCCACACGTCCTATTCATTTAGGGCCCCTTTCCCAGTTGGGATAAGCGTGCGCCCACTTTGACGTTGGCCTAAATCATTCATTGATTTCAATGGGAGACTTGAAACAGAAATCTGATCACGTAAAAATTTCATAAACATTAGAGGTTGGATAAGAAGTAAAGTTTTGCAAACACATAGTGAGAGATATACCTTACTACTACTAGATTATAATGATCTATCTATTATCTGTAGAGAGAGAGAGATACCTTACTACTAGATTATAATGATCTATCTATTATCTGTAGAGAGAGAGAGATACCTTACCACTAGATTATAATGATCTATCTATTATCTGTAGAGAGAGAGAGATACCTTACTACTAGATTATAATGATCTATCTATTATCTGTAGAGAGAGAGAGATACCTTACCACTAGATTATAATGATCTATCTATTATCTGTAGAGAGAGAGAGATACCTTACTACTAGATTATAATGATCTATCTATTATCTGTAGAGAGAGAGAGATACCTTACCACTAGATTATAATGATCTATCTATTATCTGTAGAGAGAGAGAGATACCTTACCACTAGATTATAATGATATATCTATTATCTGTAGAGAGAGAGATACCTTACCACTAGATTATAATGATATATCTATTATCTGTAGAGAGAGAGAGATACCTTACTACTAGATTATAATGATCTATCTATTATCTGTAGAGAGAGAGAGATACCTTACCACTAGATTATAATGATCTATCTATTATCTGTAGAGAGAGATATACCTTACTACTAGATTATAATGATATATCTATTATCTGTAGAGAGAGAGAGATACCTTACTACTAGATTATAATGATATATCTATTATCTGTAGAGAGAGAGAGATACCTTACTACTAGATTATAATGATATATCTATTATCTGTAGAGAGAGAGAGAGATACCTTACTACTAGATTATAATGATATATCTATTATCTGTAGAGAGAGAGAGATACCTTACCACTAGATTATAATGATATATCTATTATCTGCAGAGAGAGAGAGATATCTACCGTATACAGTACTACTAGGTTAATTTCAGTAGTCTTCCAGGTGCACTACATAGCCACTACATAGCCACTACATAGACACTACATAGCCACTACATAGCCACTACATAGACACTACATAGACACTACATAGACACTACATAGACACCACATAGACACCACATAGACACCACATAGCCGCTACATAGCCACTACATAGACTCTACATAGACTCTACATAGACTCTACATAGACTCTACATAGACACTACATAGACTCTACATATACGCTACATATACACTATATAGACACTACATAGACACTACATAGACACTACATAGACACTATATAGACACTATATAGACACTACATAGCCACTACATAGACTCTACATATACTCTACATAGACACTACATAGACACTACATAGACACTATATAGACACTACATAGACACTATATAGACACTATATAGACACTACATCTATTTGACATCAGACAGAACCTTTGATTTGGAACTCCTCTATGACTACATAGTGTACGTCCCATTTGGCTCCCTATTCCCTATAGTGCACCATGGGTCCTGGTCGAAAGTAGTGTGCTATATAGGGAATAGGGAGCCATTTGGGATTAAAACCTAGTCTTTGAGCTTTTTCTCCATCAATGCCTTCAGAACCTTTGATCCGGTACTCTCTCAATGACTTCAGACAGAGTCTTTGAGTTGATCTGGCCCTCTCTGGGGAGGTAGACTTGTCACATGGGTAGTAAATTACTCCTGGCACCCTCAGCACAGGGCCCTCTGTAACCCCTGACCCCTAGCCTCTTATGGAGAGGCTCCATAGACACACCAGGCTAAGGTAAACACAGCCAGTAAATGAGAACAGGTTTGAGGGGGGAGGGGGGGGGGGGGGGGGGGTTGATGTAACACTGCCACCAGACATGGTTCAGAGCAAAAGCAGGAGGAGGAGGCAGGTTTTGATGTAACACCGGCCATGCTGTCAGACAGTCTACTGATGGAACACACACAGGAGACAGAAAAGACTGAGATGAAGGAAGAGCAGGAGGTGGAAGAGGAAGAGAAAGAGGAAGAGAAAGAGGAGGAAGAGCAAGAGGAGGAAGAGAAAGAGGAGGAAGAGAAAGAGGAGGAAGGGAAAGAGGAGGAAGAGCAAGATGAGGAGGAAGATGAGGAAAAGGAGGAGGAAGATGAGAAGGAGGAAGAGGAGCAGGAGGAGGAAGATGAGGAGGAATAGATAGAGGGGGAAGAGAAAGAAGGAGTGGTGGAGAGGAGAGACAGAGATGGAGGAGAGGAGGAGGAAGAAGATATGGAGGAGGGAGAGGAGGAGGAGGAGGAGGAGGAGGTGGCGGGAGAGACGGAGGAAGAAGATATGGAGGAGCGAGAGGAGGAGATGGCGGGAGAGACGGATGAAGAAGATATGGAGGAGGGAGAGGAGGAGATGGCGGGAGAGACGGAGGAAGAAGATATGGAGGAGGGAGAGGAGGAGATGGCGGGAGAGACAAAGGAAGAAGATATGGAGGAGCGAGAGGAGGCGGGAGAGGAGGAGATGGCGGGAGAGACGGAGGAAGAAGATATGGAGGAGGGAGAGGAGGAGGAGGAGGAGGAGATGGCGGGAGAGACGGAGGAAGAAGATATGGAGGAGGGAGAGGAGGAGGAGGAGGAGGAGATGGCGGGAGAGACGGAGGAAGAAGATATGGAGGAGGGAGAGGAGGAGGAGGGAGAGGAGGAGATGGCGGGAGAGACGGATGAAGAAGATATGGAGGAGGGAGAGGAGGAGATGGCGGGAGAGAAGGAGGAAGAAGATATGGAGGAGGGAGAGGAGGAGGAGGAAGAGGGAGAGGAGGAGATGGCGGGAGAGAAGGAGGAAGAAGATATGGAGGAGGGAGAGGAGGAGATGGCGGGAGAGAAGGAGATGGAGGAAGAGGATATGGAGGAGGGAGAGGAGGAGGAGGAGGAGATGGAATTAGAGGAGGAGATGGAGGGCGAGGAGGATGAGGAGGGAGAGGAGGAGATGGTTAGAGAGACAGAGGAAGAAGATATGTAGCAGGGAGAAGAGGTGTGTGTTTTAGCTCAGTGAACCCTGAACCATGTCTGGCTAGTGTCACCTGGGCCTCTCTGGTAGTTAGTTCACTGTCTGTCTAGTGTGCTTAGAGACGTACTGAGACGTTCCAAATGGCACCCTATTCCCCATATAGTGCACTACTTTTAATCAGAGCCCTAGGGAGGGGGGCAGTCTGAGACCGGGGGTGAGGTTTTTAAGGATATCAACGTTAGCAGTGTTTATGTGCTTTAACATATTAATGTCAACTTTTAAAATGATACTATTTCTGTAGGATTATGAAAACAAAGTGTGTAGTGATGGTAGAGGGATGGGATACCCTTTGATATGATGTTAGTAGAGGGATGGTAGAGGGATGGTAGACCCTCTGATATGATGTTAGTAGAGGGATGGTAGAGGGATGGGAGACCCTCTGATATGATGTTAGTAGAGGGATGGTAGAGGGATGGGAGACCCTCTGATATGATGTTAGTAGAGGGATGGTAGAGGGATGGGAGACCCTCTGATATGATGTTTAGTAGAGGGATGGTAGACCCTCTGATATGATGTTAGTAGAGGGATGGTAGAGGGATGGTAGACCCTCTGATATGATGTTAGTAGAGGGATGGTAGAGGGATGGGAGACCCTCTGATATGATGTTAGTAGAGGGATGGTAGACCCTCTGATGTGATGTTAGTAGATGGATGGTAGAGGGATGGTAGACCCTCTGATACGATGTTAGTAGAGGGATGGTAGAGGGATGGTAGACCCTCTGATATGATGTTAGTAGAGGGATGGTAGAGGGATGGTAGACCCTCTGATATGATGTTAGTAGAGGGATGGTAGAGGGATGGGAGACCCTCTGATATGATGTTAGTAGAGGGATGGTAGAGGGATGGTAGACCCTCTGATATGATGTTAGTAGAGGGATGGGAGAGGGATGGTAGACCCTCTGATATGATGTTTAGTAGAGGGATGGTAGAGGGATGGTAGACCCTCTGATATGATGTTAGTAGAGGGATGGTAGAGGGATGGGAGACCCTCTGATATGATGTTAGTAGAGGGATGGTAGACCCTCTGATATGATGTTAGTAGAGGGATGGTAGAGGGATGGTAGAGGGATGGTAGACCGTCTGATTTGATGTTAAGTAGAGGGATGGTAGAGGGATGGGAGACCCTCTGATATGATGTTAGTAGAGGGATGGGAGACCCTCTGATATGATGTTAGTAGAGGGATGGTAGAGGGATGGTAGACCCTCTGATATGATGTTAGTAGAGGGATGGTAGAGGGATGGTAGACCCTCTGATATGATGTTAGTAGAGGGATGGTAGAGGGATGGTAGACCCTCTGATATGATGTTAGTAGAGGGATGGTAGACCCTCTGATATGATGTTAGTAGAGGGATGGTAGAGGGATGGTAGACCCTCTGATATGATGTTAGTAGAGGGATGGTAGACCCTCTGATATGATGTTAGTAGAGGGATGGTAGACCCTCTGATATGATGTTAGTAGAGGGATGGTAGAGGGATGGTAGACCCTCTGATATGATGTTAGTAGAGGGATGGTAGAGGGATGGTAGACCCTCTGATATGATGTTAGTAGAGGGATGGTAGACCCTCTGATATGATGTTAGTAGAGGGATGGTAGAGGGAAGGGGGATTGACAGCCTTGGGTCAGAGTAGTGAACATAGCAAGCCTTAGAAACTCCTGTTTTGTAGGCTCTGGGGTCTGAGGAGTCTCTCTCTCCCTTCTCCCCGAACACCCACCCTCTCTCTCTCCACAATATGTCTTTCCCTGTATCTCACTCTCTCCCTCTTTCATTATCTCATTCTAAAAGGAATATTGATTGTAAGTCGATTCAATCAATTCCCCACCCAGTCTTAAGTGACCAAGGGGGGCTTTTTTGGGACTAAAGTGAAATCAATGTTTGACCCCACAAATATCATTTGACGTCTATATTTGTAGAAGCCTGGTAACACTCTTAGTGGTTGGCACCTGTCAAGGACTGACTGGTCCCCAGATGGGTTTTAAAAATCGTACTTTTTCTTATTAATATGAGTCATATGAATATTAATGTGTTAAGTAATGTTTTGTAATAGTATCTCTTACCTTACGGTGGGCATCTCTACCAGCTGTCATAACATAATAAATCAACTCCCTGTACCAGCTTTCTGTGCCACATTTACATCATGTTATTCTACGCTATATATACACATGTCAGTATGTATTTGTTTTGTGGTTGTAAATATTTCAGTTTCGATTTCCAATGTTTGACGTGGTGAGAGAGAGAGAGAGAGAGAGAGAGAGAGAGAGAGAAGAGAGAGAGAGAGAGAGAGAGAGAGAGAGAGAGAGAGACTCTTGTCTGGGTGTTGGATCATTGTGTTGTAACTACATGGGTTTAAGTAGTCAGTCAAGCAGCCAAGTCTTTTAATGTCTCCTCTCGTCTCCTTTTATTTAAAACCACTGATTCAATGGGGGGGGGGGGGGGGGGGGGGGGGGGGGGTTGTACCTCAAAGTAGCCATCAACCTGATTCCAACGTTAGTATCTGAAGAGAGAGACATTGGGTTCATCCCAAATGGCATCCTATTCCCTATGTAGTACACTGCTTTTGACCAGGGAGCATAGTGACGTTCAGTATGTATTGGGTACTGCGTTAGCTCTGAAGCTGTGTGTGGAACGTCTAATCATTTCAAACTTAGCTCTCCGAGACACGGCATAGCAACTCCCTGACACACAGTATCCATTACAACCGCAGATAAATGATGGTTTCATGCTCTGGACTGATGATCTGTAGCTGAATTATAGTTGTAATGCTCTGGACTGATGAAATGTGGAGAAAGAGACATAAACATACTTTAAAGAACACCCCTGGAACTAGTCAGTCTGAATCGGTGATCGGGCAGAATTCATCTCCACTGGACTGACAGGCTCCTACTCTGCTCTCTCTCTCTCTCCCCAATCTCTCTCTCTCCCCAATCTCTCTCTCTCTCTCCCCCTATCTCTCTCTCTGGTTCTCTCTCTCCCCCTTCTTCTCTCTCTCTCTTTACCTCTGTCTTCATCACTACTTCTTTCTCAACAACAGACTACACAAATCACGGATGAGTCTGGATGATATATTAGATCGTTTTTGAAAGTCTTGGGAAAGAGTAATGATTCCACTCAAAACATTTTATGTTTGATGATGGTAGCTGACGTGTATTGATTATAGAAGCTGAAGTGTATTGATTATGGTAGCTCAAGTGGGTTATTTACAGTGATGAAGGTATTCTCCTGGTCTCTGGTGGGTTAATCACAGTGATGAGGGTATTCTCCTGGTCTCTAGTGGGTTAATCACAGTGATGCAGGTATTCTCCTGGTCTCTGGTGGGTTAATCACAGTGATGAAGGTATTCTCCTGGTCTCTGGTGGGTTAATCACAGTGATGAAGGTATTCTCCTGGTCTCTGGTGGGTTAATCACAGTGATGAATGTATTCTCCTGGTCTCTGGTGGGTTAATCACAGTGATGAAGGTATTCTCCTGGTCTCTGGTGGGTTAATCACAGTGATGCAGGTATTCTCCTGGTCTCTGGTGGGTTAATCACAGTGATGCAGGTATTCTCCTGGTCTCTAGTGGGTTAATCACAGTGATGCAGGTATTCTCCTGGTCTCTGGTGGGTTAATCACAGTGATGCAGGTATTCTCCTGGTCTCTGGTGGGTTAATCACAGTGATGCAGGTATTCTCCTGGTCTCTAGTGGGTTAATCACAGTGATGAAGGTATTCTCCTGGTCTCTGGTGGGTTAATCACAGTGATGCAGGTATTCTCCTGGTCTCTGGTGGGTTAATCACAGTGATGCAGGTATTCTCCTGGTCTCTGGTGGGTTAATCACAGTGATGAAGGTATTCTCCTGGTCTCTGGTGGGTTAATCACAGTGATGCAGGTATTCTCCTGGTCTCTGGTGGGTTAATCACAGTGATGCAGGTATTCTCCTGGTCTCTGGTGGGTTAATCACAGTGATGCAGGTATTCTCCTGGTCTCTGGTGGGTTAATCACAGTGATGCAGGTATTCTCCTGGTCTCTGGTGGGTTAATCACAGTGATGAAGGTATTCTCCTGGGGTCTCATTTATCAATTGTGTAGAAACTATTCTAAAATACTTCTCAGGAATGGACTTTAGAATGTTTGTACACGTAGGAAAAGTGTGATTTGTCAAACATTCCTAAGAGCGTCAGGCTCACACCAGTAGGACATCATCATTGATAAATTCCGATTGTTCTAAGCCTTGGTGCTTGTGCACAAACTTGGGCATTTGCAATTTTGAAACACCCCTAATTCACCATATATGGTTAAAAGTCATCTCTTTAAAGCCGGTGGGGACTATACAACGCAATACCATGAAATACAACGGTGCGACCCCCCCCCCCCCCCCCCCCCCCCAAAAAAATGAGACTGAAATAGAGGTGCTACGGTAGTGTCAGAGATCGAGAACAACCAAAAAAGGGTTTTATTTGGCTCAGTTGTTGCTTGACCAGTTAGGGCAATTCAAGTTGCTTTAGCAATGCCAAAAATACTTCAAACATCCTGTACCATTTGACAATGGCTGCATATCAATTGAACTAATTTCTGTCGTTCAGCGCTGTGGTTTTCTCACTCCGTCCCTTATCGCACTGCTGCCAGAGACAGGTTGGGTGTCGAGGTGAAGAAGAAAATGGTGACTCCCTTTCAGGTTGTTAAGAATTGCCACTGTCGCTCAATTTCACCTTGCGATGTTAGCATCTATTCAACCACCTCTCATTTAACTTCTCAAAGCATTTCCGTACAGAACTTAGCTGCTGTCTCTTCCCTGTCTCATTCTTTGTCATTTTTTCCCCAGCTGTTAATGACAGTGACGTGCGGAGCGATTTATATCCGTGGGAAATAATTGTAAAGATACACATCTCATTTTAACGTTACGGCATTGTTGCGTTAGGCATCTGTAACTTTAACATTTTATTTCCCTTTTATGATGATGATCGGGACCTGTTCAGTTAGTGATTTGTTTTCGAAACGTTAATCCTTAATGTCGTTTTTAAACGTTCACACCAGCCATCCATCCTCAACAGTTCCGTGCTGTAGGCGTATTAGGCCCAACATTGCTGTTCTGCAGAATGAACGAGTCGGCGCTTCCACCTGGGCACCACGTTCAGCAGCGTCTTTTGCGCATCACGTTAAGAGTTGGAAGCCTTTTCTGTTACGTTCTTATTAGGGAACCCAATCGATGGCAAAGAAACCTTTCTTTACTTCAAGGTGTTGTGTGATTGGTGTATGGAAATTGTATGCAACTGTTCGATTTGCTAATGATTACACCCAAAAACATCACCTCAACGAGGGCTGTGGGATGCCAAGCTCCAGCTGAAAAGTGCCCGTTGGTAAAGACCCGAGGGTGGATAGCACTTAGATGTTCACGTGTTTGTCTTTCTAAAATAGATCTTAAATCATCGTTAATGATCCTGTAAGATTTGTTTTGGGAAATGATATCTGATGAGTCAATCTGTATAACTTTATGCAAACTAGTCCCACCCGTCTCTAAAACAAAACGCGTTTCACTGCAAAAATGCAGCATGTGCCAAATCTTCCAACAGAACAAGGTCAGACATCTCTCATTCCATTTCCCATTATCTCAGTCTTTTCTTGTATTTACACAATGGTTTTCACTTTCACACGTACCTCTATTTTAACTAGAGACTGTATTTTAAATGGATTATTATCATACAAGGTATGAGGTGCACCTGCGTAATGAATGATCACGCTGTGTAATCAGCTTCTTGATATGCCACAGCTGTCAGGTGAATTAATTATCTTGACAAAGGAGAAATGCCTCACTAAAAAGTATATAAACAAATTTGTTCACCAAAATTCTGGGATATTTTATTTCAGCTCAACACTTTACATGTTTTGTTTATATTTTTGTTCAGTTGTAGATAGATAGAATGGATTGGACTTTTTCCAATGCTAGTTAAGGATACTATCGTTATCACGTTTCACATTGGATTTATTAACTACATAGTAGTTAATAGTGCTGCTTTGCACATAAATGATCGTTAGCTAGCTAACGTAAGCTCTGGTCCAAAGTTAAAGCAACTCGGAAGTTAAAAAATAATCAAAGTTCCTCCCTAGAAGCCACTCCTCCGTTGTTATAATTCATTGGGTCTAATTCAGAAATGCCCAGCACTTCAAGGCAAGCTTTCTTCCAATCCTTCTCACTCTTTCAGTTGCACCTCGCTCCCTACACTGTGATTGACAGCACATTGTGTGTTTATCTTTCATTATGATTAAACCATGTTGTTAACGGGGGAAAAAATACAATTTGTTGTTTAAAACAACTTTCCTATACAGAGTAAATGGCTTTCCTGCTCCACAGCCAGCTGCTTTATCCGGACTGATTGGTGAATTAATTCAATGTCGAGCTAAATGTAAACAAAATATATATATATTTCAGAGGTTTAAAAAGGAACAGAAAGGAATTAAATAAACCGGTACTTTTTGGGTGGTTCGAACCGGTTCATAAATTATTTTTTCCCCCGGTCGGAACAGTGGAACGAATTGTTTTGTTCAGAACAAAAACAATTGGAAAATAATTTCGGTTCCAACCGTTGGCTGAGATGACTGAAATCAAAGAGATGACTGAAATAGAGATGGAGACAAAAGTTGCCGATTTGAAATGTGACAACACTCTCAAAAAAGCACACCGTGGGAACAGTGACCTCACAGTTGAACTCTTTTCTCAGTTTGTCTTCTCACTGCTGGATTCATAGTGATATTAATAGATATGACTCCATCTATCTCTGACAGTGTTGTCACGTTATCACAACCCCGGGCTGATCTGATCAAGGTTGGGTTGTGTGTGTGTGTGTGTGAGGAGTGTTTATTTAGCTAGTGTGTGACAGGGTGACGGACGTGGTTTGAAGCAGTGCTGATGAGAGGCTGTGCGGTGGCCTTGGTTGTTTTTACACGTCTCTGGGACGCCTTTCATTAGAGAGTCATTATATCTAGACACTCTCCGCTCCCAACACTTAGGATACAGTCTCTCTCCCTCTCTCTCTCTCTGCTCCCAACACTTAGGGAGAGAGAGAGTATCCTATGTGTTGGGAGCGGAGAGAGGGGGAGGGAGACACTGTATCCTGAGAGAGAGAGAGAGAGAGAGAGAGAGAGTCCTCTCTCTGCTCCCAACACTTAGGATACTCTCTCTCTCAATTCAATTCAATTCAAGGGGCTTTATTGGCATGGGAAACATGTGTTAACATTGCCAAAGCAAGTGAGGTAGATAATATACAAAAGTGAAATAAACAATAAAAATTAACAGTAAACATTACACATACAGAAGTTTCAAAACAATAAAGACATGACAAATGTCATATTATATATATACAGTGTTGTAACAATGTACAAATGGTTAAAGCACACAAGTTAAAATAAATAAACATAAATATGGGTTGTATTTACAATGGTGTTTGTTCTTCACTGGTTGCCCTTTTCTTGTGGCAACAGGTCACAAATCTTGCTGCTGTGATGGCACACTGTGGAATTTCACCCAGTAGATATGGGAGTTTATCAAAATTGGATTTGTTTTCAAATTCTTTGTGGATCTGTGTAATCTGAGGGAAATATGTCTCTCTAATATGGTCATACATTGGGCAGGAGGTTAGGAAGTGCAGCTCAGTTTCCACCTCATTTTGTGGGCAGTGAGCACATAGCCTGTCTTCTCTTGAGAGCCATGTCTGCCTACGGCGGCCTTTCTCAATAGCAAGGCTATGCTCACTGAGTCTGTACATAGTCAAAGCTTTCCTTAAGTTTGGGTCAGTCACAGTGGTCAGGTATTCTGCCACTGTGTACTCTCTGTTTAGGGCCAAATAGCATTCTAGTTTGCTCTGTTTTTTTGTTAATTCTTTCCAATGTGTCAAGTAATTATCTTTTTGTTTTCTCATGATTTGGTTGGGTCTAATTGTGCTGTTGTCCTGGGGCTCTGTGGGGTGTGTTTGTGTTTGTGAACAGAGCCCTAGGACCAGCTTGCTTAGGGGACTCTTCTCCAGGTTCATCTCTCTGTAGGTGATGGCTTTGTTATGGAAGGTTTGGGAATCGCTTCCTTTTAGGTGGTTGTAGAATTTAACGGCTCTTTTCTGGATTTTGATAATTAGTGGGTATCGGCCTAATTCTGCTCTGCATGCATTATTTGGTGTTCTACGTTGTACACGGAGGATATTTTTGCAGAATTCTGCATGCAGAGTCTCAATTTGGTGTTTGTCCCATTTTGTGAAATCTTGGTTGGTGAGCGGACCCCAGACCTCACAACCATAAAGGGCAATGGGCTCTATGACTGATTCAAGTATTTTTAGCCAGATCCTAATTGGTATGTTGAAATTTATGTTCCTTTTGATGGCATAGAATGCCCTTCTTGCCTTGTCTCTCTCTCTCTCTTTCTCTCTCTCCGCTTCCAACACTTAGGATACAGTCTCTCTCCCGCTCTCTCGCTCTTTCTCTCTCTCTCACACTCACTCTCTTTCCGCAGCAGAGCTGATGAGTACTGTATGCATATGGTTTCTGTTGGCACATTGTTCCCTCCCTGTCTCATAGAGTTGCCTTTGAAAGCCTTGTTTCTGGAGTCCTGGTTTTGAGACTTGCTGCAGTCTTTTCTTATGCTCAGCTGTCTCTCTCATGTTCCGTTGGAAACAGTTTGAATTCACCTGCACAATTTAGGCTTCATAACACAAGGCTAGCACACGGTTACTTGTCGCTTGTTATAAAGTGAATAGCGGATGTCCATAGAGATGGCGGCCCCAGTGTGCTTACCATATTGTACATTGCTCTCCATTACTATTTTGCATGGTCATTAGCCAGTATACGTTATCCCAATTTCAGCTTCAAGACTGATTTATTGGCAAATTGAACCATTTTGCCAATGTGGTTTAAAAACTCAGTGAATATTGCTTGGCCGGTGTCTTTCATTTTAGGGTCATAGTCCTGATATGGGTTGTGATGATGGAGCCTGATATGGGTTGTGATGATGGAGCCTGATATGGGTTGTGATGATGGAGCCTGTTATGGGTTGTGATGATGGAGCCTGATATGGGTTGTGATGATGGAGCCTGATATGGGTTGTGATGATGGAGCCTGATATGGGTTGTGATGATGGAGCCTGATATGGGTTGTGATGATGGAGCCTGTTATGGGTTGTGATGATGGAGCCTGATATGGGTTGTGATGATGGAGCCTGATATGGGTTGTGATGATGGAGCCTGATATGGGTTGTGATGATGGAGCCTGATATGGGTTGTGATGATGGAGCCTGTTATGGGTTGTGATGATGGAGCCTGATATGGGTTGTGATGATGGAGCCTGATATGGGTTGTGATGATGGAGCCTGATATGGGTTGTGATGATGGAGCCTGATATGGGTTGTGATGATGGAGCCTGATATGGGTTGTGATGATGGAGCCTGATATGGGTTGTGATGATGGAGCCTGATATGGGTTGTGATGATGGAGCCTGATATGGGTTGTGATGATGGAGCCTGATATGGGTTGTGATGGTGGAGCCTGATATGGGTTGTGATGGTGGAGCCTGATATGGGTTGTGATGATGGAGCCTGAAATGGGTTGTGATGATGGAGCCTGATATGGGTTGTGATGATGGAGCCTGATATGGGTTGTGATGATGGAGCCTGATATGGGTTGTGATGATGGAGCCTGATATGGGTTGTGATGATGGAGCCTGATATGGGTTGTGATGATGGAGCTTAATGTGAAATGTTTGCTAGCTGCTCTGAGGCAGTGGGGTGGAATTTACACGGTGTCAACATGTATGACATTATACCAGTTATCTGGCTGTCTACTCAGACAACACAGAGCAGCAGAAACACCAGTTATATGGCTGTATGCTCAGGGATCCATATTAAACCCCAGGAAGAGTAGCTGCTGCCTTGGCAGGAACTAATGGGGATCCATAATAAACCCCAGGATGAGTAGCTGCTGCCTTGGCAGGAACTAATGGGGATCCATAATAAACCCCAGGAAGAGTAGCTGCTGCCTTTGCAGGAACTAATGGGGATCCATAATAAACCCCAGGAAGAGTAGCTGCTTCCTTGGCAGGAACTAATGGGGATCCATAATAAACCCCAGGAAGAGTAGCTGCTGCCTTGGCAGGAACTAATGGGGATCCATAATAAACCCCAGGAAGAGTAGCTGCTGCCTTGACAGGAACTAATGGGGATCCATAATAAACCCCAGGAAGAGTAGCTGCTGCCTTGGCAGGAACTAATGGGGATCCATAATAAACCCCAGGAAGAGAAGCTGCTGCCTTGGCAGGAACTAATGGGGATCCATAACAAACCCCAGGAAGAGTAGCTGCTGCCTTTGCAGGAACTAATGGGGATCCATAATAAACCCCAGGAAGAGTAGCTGCTTCCTTGGCAGGAACTAATGGGGATCCATAATAAACCCCAGGAAGAGTAGCTGCTGCCTTGGCAGGAACTAATGGGGATCCATAATAAACCCCAGGAAGAGTAGCTGCTGCCTTGACAGGAACTAATGGGGATCCATAATAAACCCCAGGAAGAGTAGCTGCTGCTTTGGCAGGAACTAATGAGGATCCATAATAAACCCCAGGAAGAGAAGCTGCTGCCTTGGCAGGAACTAATGGGGATCCATAACAAACCCCAGGAAGAGTAGCTGCTGCCTTGGCAGGAACTAATGGGGATCCATATTAAACCCCAGGAAGAGTAGCTGCTGCCTTGGCAGGAACTAATGGGGATCCATAATAAACCCCAGGAAGAGTAGCTGCTGCCTTGGCAGGAACTAATGGGGATCCATATTAAACCCCAGGAAGAGTAGCTGCTGCCTTGGCAGGAACTAATGGGGATCCATAATAAACCCCAGGAAGAGTAGCTGCTGCCTTTGCAGGAACTAATGGGGATCCATAATAAACCCCAGGAAGAGTAGCTGCTGCCTTGGCAGGAACTAATGGGGATCCATAATAAACCCCAGGAAGAGTAGCTGCTGCCTTGACAGGAACTAATGGGGATCCATAATAAACCCCAGGAAGAGTAGCTGCTGCTTTGGCAGGAACTAATGAGGATCCATAATAAACCCCAGGAAGAGAAGCTGCTGCCTTGGCAGGAACTAATGGGGATCCATAACAAACCCCAGGAAGAGTAGCTGCTGCCTTGGCAGGAACTAATGGGGATCCATATTAAACCCCAGGAAGAGTAGCTGCTGCCTTGGCAGGAACTAATGGGGATCCATAATAAACCCCAGGAAGAGTAGCTGCTGCCTTGGCAGGAACTAATGGGGATCCATATTAAACCCCAGGAAGAGTAGCTGCTGCCTTGGCAGGAACTAATGGGGATCCATAATAAACCCCAGGAAGAGTAGCTGCTGCCTTGGCAGGAACTAATGGGGATCCATAATAAACCCCAGGAAGAGTAGCTGCTTCCATAATAAAATGTTTGTATTCAGTCAGGTGAACTGTTGTGTCCTCACCTTTGGTCTAATCATTTTCCCATTATCTCAAAACTGTCCCCTTTTAATTTCTACCATACGTTCATATTTCTCCTGTGTGAAACAATTCAATTCATCCCCATCTATATAGACCAATTCATCCCTATCTATATAGACCAATTCATCCCCGTCTATATAGACCAATTCATCCCTGTCTATATAGACCAATTCATCCCTATCTATATAGACCAATTCATCCCTATCTATATAGACCAATTCATCCCCATCTATATAGACCAATTCATCCCTATCTATATAGACCAATTCACCCCTGTCTATATAGACCAATTCATCCCTCTCTATATAGACCAATTCATCCCTCTCTATATAGACCAATTCATCCCTATCTATATAGACCAATTCATCCCTATCTATATAGACCAATTCACCCCTGTCTATATAGACCAATTCATCCCTCTCTATATAGACCAATTCATCCCTCTCTATATAGACCAATTCATCCCTATCTATATAGACCAATTCATCCCCATCTATATAGACCAATTCATCCCTATCTATATAGACCAATTCATCCCTATCTATATAGACCAATTCATCCCTATCTATATAGACCAATTCATCCCTGTCTATATAGACCAATTCATCCCTGTCTATATAGACCAATTCATCCCTATCTATATAGACCAATTCATCCCTATCTATATAGACCAATTCATCCCTATCTATATAGACCAATTCATCCCTATCTATATAGACCAATTCATCCCCATCTATATAGACCAATTCATCCCTATCTATATAGACCAATTCATCCCTCTCTATATAGACCAATTCATCCCTATCTATATAGACCAATTCATCCCTCTCTATATAGACCAATTCATCCCTATCTATATAGACCAATTCATCCCTATCTATATAGACCAATTCATCCCTATCTATATAGACCAATTCATCCCTCTCTATATAGACCAATTCATCCCCGTCTATATAGACCAATTCATCCCCATCTATATAGACCAATTCATCCCTATCTATATAGACCAATTCATCCCCGTCTATATAGACCAATTCATCCCTATCTATATAGACCAATTCATCCCCGTCTATATAGACCAATTCATCCCTATCTATATAGACCAATTCATCCCCATCTATATAGACCAATTCATCCCCATCTATATAGACCAATTCATCCCTATCTATATAGACCAATTCACCCCTGTCTATATAGACCAATTCATCCCTATCTATATAGACCAATTCATCCCCATCTATATAGACCAATTCATCCCTCTCTATATAGACCAATTCATCCCTATCTATATAGACCAATTCATCCCCATCTATATAGACCAATTCATCCCTGTCTATATAGACCAATTCATCTCTATCTATATAGACCAATTCATCCCTCTCTATATAGACCAATTCATCCCTATCTATATAGACCAATTCATCCCTCTCTATATAGACCAATTCATCCCTCTCTATATAGACCAATTCATCCCTATCTATATAGACCAATTCATCCCTATCTATATAGACCAATTCATCCCCATCTATATAGACCAATTCATCCCCATCTATATAGACCAATTCATCCCTATCTATATAGACCAGTTCATCCCTGTCTATATAGACCAATTCATCCCTGTCTATATAGACCAGTTCATCCCTCTCTATATAGACCAATTCATCCCTATCTATATAGACCAATTCATCCCTATCTATATAGACCAATTCATCCCCATCTATATAGACCAATTCATCCCCATCTATATAGACCAATTCATCCCTATCTATATAGACCAATTCATCCCCATCTATATAGACCAATTCATCCCTATCTATATAGACCAATTCATCCCTATCTATATAGACCAGTTCATCCCTGTCTATATAGACCAATTCATCCCTGTCTATATAGACCAGTTCATCCCTATCTATATAGACCAATTCATCTCTATCTATATAGACCATTTCATCCCTCTCTATATAGACCAATTCATCCCTATCTATATAGACCAATTCATCCCTATCTATATAGACCAATTCATCCCCATCTATATAGACCAATTCATCTCTCTCTATATAGACCAATTCATCCCCGTCTATATAGACCAATTCATCCCTCTCTATATAGACCAATTCATCCCCATCTATATAGACCAATTCATCTCTCTCTATATAGACCAATTCATCCCCGTCTATATAGACCAATTCATCCCTCTCTATATAGACCAATTCATCCCCATCTATATAGACCAATTCATCCCCATCTATATAGACCAATTCATCCCCATCTATATAGACCAATTCATCCCTATCTATATAGACCAATTCATCCCTCTCTATATAGACCAATTCATCTCTATCTATATAGACCAATTCATCCCTATCTATATAGACCAGTTCATCTCTATCTATATAGACCAGTTCATCTCTATCTATATAGACCAGTTCATCCCTCTCTATATAGACCAATTCATCCCCATCTATATAGACCAATTCATCTCTCTCTATATAGACCAATTCATCCCCGTCTATATAGACCAATTCATCTCTCTCTATATAGACCAATTCATCCCCGTCTATATAGACCAATTCATCCCTCTCTATATAGACCAATTCATCCCCATCTATATAGACCAATTCATCCCCATCTATATAGACCAGTTCATCTCTATCTATATAGACCAGTTCATCCCTATCTATATAGACCAATTCATCCCTATCTATATAGACCAATTCATCTCTATCTATATAGACCATTTCATCCCTCTCTATATAGACCATTTCATCCCTATCTATATAGACCAATTCATCTCTATCTATATAGACCATTTCATCCCTCTCTATATAGACCATTTCATCCCTCTCTATATAGACCAATTCATCCCTCTCTATATAGACCAGTTCATCTCTATCTATATAGACCATTTCATCCCTATCTATATAGACCAATTCATCTCTATCTATATAGACCAATTCACCCCCATCTATATAGACCAATTCATCCCCGTCTATATAGACCAGTTCATCCCTATCTATATAGACCAATTCATCCCTATCTATATAGACCAATTCATCCCTGTCTATATAGACCAATTCATCTCTATCTATATAGACCATTTCATCCCTATCTATATAGACCAATTCATCTCTATCTATATAGACCAATTCACCCCCATCTATATAGACCAATTCATCCCCATCTATATAGACCAATTCATCCCTCTCTATATAGACCAATTCATCCCCATCTATATAGACCAATTCATCCCTATCTATATAGACCAATTCATCCCTATCTATATAGACCAATTCATCCCTATCTATATAGACCAATTCATCTCTATCTATATAGACCAATTCATCCCTATCTATATAGACCAATTCATCCCCATCTATATAGACCAATTCATCCCCATCTATATAGACCAATTCATCCCCTATCTATATAGACCAATTCATCCCTATCTATATAGACCAATTCATCCCTCTCTATATAGACCAATTCATCTCTATCTATATAGACCAGTTCATCCCTCTCTATATAGACCAATTCATCTCTATCTATATAGACCAATTCATCCCTCTCTATATAGACCAATTCATCTCTATCTATATAGACCAATTCATCCCTATCTATATAGACCAATTCATCTCTATCTATATAGACCATTTCATCCCTCTCTATATAGACCAATTCATCCCCATCTATATAGACCAATTCATCCCTATCTATATAGACCAATTCATCCCTATCTATATAGACCAATTCATCCCTATCTATATAGACCAATTCATCTCTATCTATATAGACCATTTCATCCCTCTCTATATAGACCAATTCATCTCTATCTATATAGACCAATTCATCCCTATCTATATAGACCAATTCATCTCTATCTATATAGACCAATTCATCCCCATCTATATAGACCAGTTCATCTCTATCTATATAGACCAATTCATCCCCATCTATATAGACCAGTTCATCTCTATCTATATAGACCATTTCATCCCTCTCTATATAGACCAGTTCATCTCTATCTATATAGACCAATTCATCCCTATCTATATAGACCAATTCATCCCCATCTATATAGACCAATTCATCCCTCTCTATATAGACCAATTCATCCCTCTCTATATAGACCAATTCATCCCCATCTATATAGACCAATTCATCCCTATCTATATAGACCAATTCATCCCCATCTATATAGACCAATTCATCCCTCTCTATATAGACCAATTCATCCCCATCTATATAGACCAATTCACCCCCATCTATATAGACCAATTCATCCCCGTCTATATAGACCAATTCATCCCCATCTATATAGACCAATTCATCCCCATCTATATAGACCAATTCATCCCTATCTATATAGACCAATTCATCCCTATCTATATAGACCAATTCATCCCTCTCTATATAGACCAATTCATCCCCGTCTATATAGACCAATTCATCCCCATCTATATAGACCAATTCATCCCTATCTATATAGACCAATTCATCCCCATCTATATAGACCAATTCATCCCTATCTATATAGACCAATTCATCCCTATCTATATAGACCAATTCATCCCTATCTATATAGACCAATTCATCCCCATCTATATAGACCAATTCATCCCTCTCTATATAGACCAGTTCATTCCCATCTATATAGACCAATTCATCCCCATCTATATAGACCAATTCATCCCTGTCTATATAGACCAATTCATCCCTCTCTATATAGACCAATTCATCCCCATCTATATAGACCAGTTCATCCCCATCTATATAGACCAATTCATCCCCGTCTATATAGACCAATTCATCCCCGTCTATATAGACCAATTCATCCCCGTCTATATAGACCAATTCATCCCTATCTATATAGACCAATTCATCTCTATCTATATAGACCAATTCATCCCCGTCTATATAGACCAATTCATCTCTATCTATATAGACCAGTTCATCCCCATCTATATAGACCAATTCATCCCTCTCTATATAGACCAATTCATCCCCATCTATATAGACCAATTCATCCCCATCTATATAGACCAATTCATCCCTCTCTATATAGACCAATTCATCCCTATCTATATAGACCAATTCATCCCTATCTATATAGACCAATTCATCCCCATCTATATAGACCAATTCATCCCCGTCTATATAGACCAATTCATCCCCATCTATATAGACCAATTCATCCCTATCTATATAGACCAATTCATCCCTCTCTATATAGACCAATTCATCCCTATCTATATAGACCAATTCATCCCCATCTATATAGACCAATTCATCCCTGTCTATATAGACCAATTCATCCCCATCTATATAGACCAATTCATCCCTGTCTATATAGACCAATTCATCCCCGTCTATATAGACCAATTCATCCCCATCTATATAGACCAATTCATCCCTATCTATATAGACCAATTCATCCCTCTCTATATAGACCAATTCATCCCCATCTATATAGACCAATTCATCCCCATCTATATAGACCAATTCACCCCTATCTATATAGACCAATTCATCCCCATCTATATAGACCAATTCATCCCTATCTATATAGACCAATTCATCCCTATCTATATAGACCAATTCATCCCTATCTATATAGACCAATTCATCCCTCTCTATATAGACCAATTCATCCCTATCTATATAGACCAATTCATCCCTCTCTATATAGACCAATTCATCCCTCTCTATATAGACCAATTCATCCCCTATCTATATAGACCAATTCATCCCCGTCTATATAGACCAATTCATCCCTATCTATATAGACCAATTCATCCCTATCTATATAGACCAATTCATCCCCATCTATATAGACCAATTCATCCCTCTCTATATAGACCAATTCATCCCTGTCTATATAGACCAATTCATCCCTCTCTATATAGACCAATTCACCCCTGTCTATATAGACCAATTCATCCCTGTCTATATAGACCAATTCATCCCTCTCTATATAGACCAATTCACCCCTCTCTATATAGACCAATTCATCCCTGTCTATATAGACCAATTCATCCCTCTCTATATAGACCAATTCACCCCTATCTATATAGACCAATTCATCCCTATCTATATAGACCAATTCATCCCTATCTATATAGACCAATTCATCCCCATCTATATAGACCAATTCATCCCCATCTATATAGACCAATTCATCCCTATCTATGGTGCTGTTGGTGCTGTTGGTGCCGTTGGTGTCGTCAGGTGTCCTTTGATTAGTTCCTGTGCGCGAGAGATGTAGCTCGACATTTTCTTTCTCTGTAGTATTTAATAGTTTACCGTCTGGTTGAAATATTATCGATTATGTATGTTAAAAACAACCTGAGGATTGATTATAAAAAACGTTTGACATGTTTCTACGAACATTACGGATACTTTTTGGAATTTTCGTCTGCCTTTCAGGACCGGAACGAGCCTGTGGTAAAACGCGCAAACCAAATGGCGGTTTTTGGTTATAAAACTAATCTTTATCGAACAAAAATAGCATTTATTGTGTAACTGGGAGTCTCATGAGTACAAACATCCGAAGATTATCAAAGGTAAGCGATTCATTTTATTGCTTTTCTGACTTTCGTGACCAAGCTAATTTGAGGCTAGCTGTTCTTACTGTTTTGTCTAGTGATTGATAAACTCACAAACGCTCGGATTGCTTTCGCTGTAAAGCATATTTTCAAAATCTGACACGATAGGTGGATTGACAACAAGCTAAACTGTGTTTTGGTATATTTCACTTGTGATTTCATGATTCTAAATATATATATATTTTTTTTATTATTTGGCGCTCTGCAATTCAGCGGTTGATTATGAAAATTATCCCGCTAAAGGATCCGTGCGTCAAGAAGTTAACTAGGTTTTTCCTTGCAGCACTGGACCACACGACTGGACAATAATCAAGATTGGACTAAACTAGAGCCTGCAGGACTTGCTTTGTGGAATGTGGTGTCAAAAAAGCAGAGCATCTCTTTATCACAGACAGACCTCTCCCCATTTTTACAACCACTGAATCCATATATTTTGACCATGACAGTTTACAATCTAAGGTTGTTTACGAAAATGATCCCGCTAAAGGGATCCGTGCGGCAATAAGTTAATGGGATCGACTTGACAACAGCAGGGCGCCAAATTCAAATAACATTAATCTCACAATTAAAATTCCTCAAACATACAAGTATTTTACACAATTTTAAAGATAAACTTGTTGTAAATCCAGCTATAGTGTCCGATTTCAAAAAGGCTTTACGACGAAAGCACACCAAACGATTATGTTAGGTCAGTACCTAGTCACAGAAAAACACAGCCATTTTTCCAGCCAAAGAGAGGAGTCACAAAAAGCAGAAATATAGATAAAATGAATTACTAACCTTTGATGATCTTCATCAGATGACACTCATAGGACATCATGTTACACAATACATGTGTTTTGTTCGATAAAGTTCATATTTATATCCAAAACAAATTGTTTACATTGGCGCGTTATGTTCAGTAATGTTTTGCCTCCAAAACATCTGGTGATTTTGCAGAGCCACATCAATTTACAGAAATACTCATAATAAACATTGATAAAATATATAAGTATTACTCATGGAACTTTAGATAAACTTCTCCTTAATGCAACCGCTGTGTCAGATTTAAAAAAAACTTTACGTAAAAAGCACACCATGCTATAATCTGAGTACAGCGCTCAGAGCCCAAACAAGCCATACAGATATCCGCCATGTTGTGGAGTCAACAGAAGTCAGAAATAGCATTATAAATATTCACTTACCTTTGATGATCTTCATCAGAATGCACTCCCAGGAATCCCAGTTCCACAATAAATGTTTGTTTTGTTCGATATCGTCCATAATTTATGTCCAAATACCTCCTTTTTGTTTGCGCGTTTAGTACAGTAATCCAAATGCGCAGGCACTAGGTCCAGACAAAGTCAAAAAAATCCGTTACAGTTCGTAGAAACATGTCAAACGATGTATAGAATAAATCTTTAGGGTGTTTTTAACATAAATCTTCAATAATGTTTCAACCGGAGAATTCCTTTGTCTTCAGAAATGCGATGGAACGCAGGTCGCTCTCACGGGAGCAGGCGTGGTCAGCTCATGCCAGACACCTGACTCAAAGAGCTCTCCTTCCCTCATTCTTCACAGTAGAAGCATCAAACAAGGTTCTAAAGACTGTTGACATCTAGTGGAAGCCTTAGGAAGTGCAATATGACCCCAAAGACACTGTATATTGGATAGGCAATCTTCAAACCTCAGATTTCCCACTTCCTGGTTGGATTTTTTTCTCAGGTTTTTGCCTGCCAAATGAGTTCTGTTATACTCACAGACATCATTCAAACAGTTTTAGAAACTTCAGAGTGTTTTCTATCCAAATCTACTAATAATATGCATATCTTAGCGTCTGGGACTGAGTAGCAGGCAGTTTACTCTGGGCACCTTATTCATCCAAGCTACTCAATACTGCCCCCAGCCATAAGAAGTTTTAATAAACATTCAAAAAACCTCAGAAAACCAAAGTGTTAAAAAATAACATAATAGGGTGCAAAACCCGTCGCAACGACACCAACGGCACCAACGACACCAACAGCACCAACGGCACCAACAGCACCAACAGCACCAACGGCACCAACAGCACCAACAGCACCAACGGCACCAACGGCACCAACGACACCAACGGCACCAACAGCACCAACGGCACCAACGGCACCAACAGCACCAACAGCACCAACGACACCAACAGCACCAACGGCACCAACGGCACCAACGGCACCAACAGCACCAACGGCACCAACGGCACCAACGGCACCAACAGGACCAACAGCACCAACAGCACCAACAGCACCAACGACACCAACGACACCAACGACACAACAGCACCAACGACACCAACAGCACCAACGGCACCAACAGCACCAACGGCACCAACAGCACCAACGGCACCAACAGCACCAACAGGACCAACGCCACCAACAGCACCAACAGCACCAACGACACCAACGACACCAACGACACCAACAGCACCAACAGCACCAACAGGACCAACAGTCATGGTACTATGGGGTTGACAATACAGCCTTCTTCCTCTCTCTCTACTCTCATATTTCACTTGATTTACAGTATATTGTTATTATATATCACCAAATAGATATACACTGAGTGTACAAAGCAATAAGAACACCTTATCTTTCCATGACACAGACTGACCAGGTGAATCCAGGTGAAAGATATGATCCCTTATTGATGTCACTTGTTAAATCCACTTCAATCTATGTAGATGAAGGGGAGGAGACGGGTTAAAGAAGGATTTTTTAAAGCCTTGATACAATTGAGACATGGATTGTGTCTGTGTTCCATTCAGAGGGTGAATTGGCAAGATAAAATATTTAAGTGCCTTTGAACTGGGTATGGTGGTAGAACTGCAACGTTGCTGGGTTTTTCCTCACTCAACAGTTTCCTGTGTGTATCAAGAACGGTCCACCACCCAAAGGACATCCAGCCAACTTGACACAACTGTGGGAAGCATTGGAGTCAACATGGACCAGCATCCCTGTGGAAACGCTTTTCAACTCCTTGTAGAGTCCGACGAACTGAGGCTGTTCTGAGGGCAAAAAAAGGGAGGGGAGTGCAACTCAATATTAGGAATGTGTTCTAAATGTTTTTTACTTTACGAATATTCAGCCTGCTCCATACAACAAAAAGTAGTGAATCGTCCGGCCAATATAAATTCACCTTTGGAGAGACATGCTGTTACGAGTTAGTTCCACCCGACCCCCAGGATGTCCTGATTTACTAGGATCAGAGTTGTTCCTCTGTTTCTGTTGTTGTGGGTTGGAGACCAGAAACATTCACAGATATCAGGTGACCCCCTCTTTGATTCTCTCTGAGTTGTGGGGGTCATTTATGTGTCCAAGGGGAGGAGGGCAGCACTCCTTTGTCTGGGCGCTTCAGACCTGAATGAGTCCTATCCTGTTCATGGGGTGCGTCCCAAATGGCACCCTATTCACTAAACAGTGCAGTACTTATGACCAGAGCCCTATACAGGGAGCAGGCAGTGACTCATATCCTGATCGTGGCCTCTGCGGCGTCAAGCTCACTTTTACATGGACACAGGCTGTCAGATATAGTTCTATAACAAAGATGGATTCCTCTGATTCCTTTCTTGTCTTTCTCCAGGGGTTAGGGGGCTCACATCTGTCCCTGTGCTCCCTCCTCCTCTTACTTCATCCCACCCTCCTCCTCCTCCTTTCTGTCCGTCCTTCCCCTCCACTCTACCTCTCCGACACCCTCCAGTAGGCTAACCTCCCTCTCCCTTCTCCATCCTCCTCCTCCTCCTTTCTGTCCGTCCTTCCCCTCCACTCTACCTCTCCAACACCCTCCACTAGTCTAACCTCCCTCTCCCTCCTCCCAACTTCATCCCTTCTCCACCTCCAACATGCCATTTAAAAATATGTATATATTTTACCTTTATTTAACTAGGCAAGTCAGTTAAGAACAAATTCTTATTTTCAATGACGGCCTACCGGGGAACAGTGGGTTAACTGCCTGGTTCAGGGGCAGAACTACAGATTTTAACCTTGTCAGCTCAGGGATTCGACCTTGCAACCTTTCGGTTACAAGTCCAATGCTCTAACCGCTAGGCTACCTGCCGCCATCATCCTCCTCACCCTCCTTCTCCACCTTCTAACCCTTCTCTCGTCCTCCCTGCCATTCCTCCTCCACCCTCTGCCCCGACCTCCCATCCTCCCTTCAGGGTTTCAGGAAGTCTCGTCTCACTAGGTGACAGGAGTGTGACACGGAACCCAGGCAGAATGTCCAACCAACACTCTCTTAGAGCTGTCTCAGTGTTCCGGGAACGCTCCCTTAACATTCCAGAGGGAAGTGGGACAGAACACTCCTGTGTGTGTGAAACATCCATTTCCTGGCTTCCTTCTTTATGAGGTCTCTACCTTCCTCCCCTGATCTCAGCGGTCTTTATGGGGTCTCTACCTTCCTGCCCTGATCTCAGAGGTCTTTATGAGGGGTCTACCTTCCTCCCTTGATCTCAGAGGTCTTTATGAGGTCTCTACCTTCCTCCCCTGATCTCAGAGGTCTTTGCCTTCCTCCCCTGATCTCAGAGGTCTTTATGAGGTCTCTACCTTCCTCCCCTGATCTCAGAGGTCTTTGAGGCCTCTACCTTCCTCCCCTGATCTCAGAGGTCTTTATGAGGTCTCTACCTTCCTCCCCTGATCTCAGAGGTCTTTATGAGGTCTCTACCTTCCTCCCCTGATCTCAGAGGTCTTTATGAGGTCTCTACCTTCCTCCCCTGATCTCAGAGGTCTTTATGAGGTCTCTACCTTCCTCCCCTGATCTCAGAGGTCTTTATGAGGTCTCTACCTTCCTCCCCTGATATCAGAGGTCTTTATGAGGTCTCTACCTTCCTCCCCTGATCTCAGAGGTCTTTATGAGGTCTCTACCTTCCTCCCCTGATCTCAGAGGTCTTTATGAGGTCTCTACCTTCCTCCCCTGATCTCAGAGGTCTTTATGTCTCTACCTTCCTCCTCTGATCTCAGAGGTCTTTATGAGGTCTCTGGTCTTTATGAGTTCTCTACCTTCCTCCCCTGATATCAGAGGTCTCTACCTTCCTCCCCTGATATCAGAGGTCTTTATGAGGTCTCTACCTTCCTCCCCTGATCTCAGAGGTCTTTGCCTTCCTCCCCTGATCTCAGAGGTCTTTATGAGGTCTCTACCTTCCTCCCCTGATCTCAGAGGTCTTTATGAGGTCTCTACCTTCCTCCTCTGATCTCAGAGGTCTTTATGAGGTCTCTACCTTCCTCCCCTGATCTCAGAGGTCTTTATGAGGTCTCTACCTTCCTGCCCTGATCTCAGAGGTCTTTATGAGGTCTCTACCTTCCTCCCCTGATCTCAGAGGTCTTTATGAGGTCTCTACCTTCCTCCTCTGATCTCAAAGGTCTTTATGAGGTCTCTACCTTCCTCCTCTGATCTCAGAGGTCTTTATGAGGTCTTTACCTTCCTGCCCTGATCTCAGAGGTCTTTATGAGGTCTCTACCTTCCTGCCCTGATCTCAGAGGTCTTTATGAGGTCTCTACCTTCCTCCCCTGATCTCAGAGGTCTTTATGAGGTCTCTACCTTCCTCCCCTGATCTTAGAGGTCTTTAAGAGGGTTCTACCTTCCTCCCCTGATCTCAGAGGTCTTTATGAGGTCTCTACCTTCCTCCCCTGATCTCAGAGGTCTTTATGAGGTCTCTACCTTCCTCCCCTGATCTCAGAGGTCTTTATGAGGTCTCTACCTTCCTCCCCTGATCTCAGAGGTCTTTATGAGGTCTCTACCTTCCTCCCCTGATATCAGAGGTCTTTATGAGGTCTCTACCTTCCTCCCCTGATCTCAGAGGTCTTTATGAGGTCTCTACCTTCCTCCCCTGATCTCAGAGGTCTTTATGAGGTCTCTACCTTCCTCCCCTGATCTCAGAGGTCTTTATGTCTCTACCTTCCTCCTCTGATCTCAGAGGTCTTTATGAGGTCTCTGGTCTTTATGAGTTCTCTACCTTCCTCCCCTGATATCAGAGGTCTCTACCTTCCTCCCCTGATATCAGAGGTCTTTATGAGGTCTCTACCTTCCTCCCCTGATCTCAGAGGTCTTTGCCTTCCTCCCCTGATCTCAGAGGTCTTTATGAGGTCTCTACCTTCCTCCCCTGATCTCAGAGGTCTTTATGAGGTCTCTACCTTCCTCCTCTGATCTCAGAGGTCTTTATGAGGTCTCTACCTTCCTCCCCTGATCTCAGAGGTCTTTATGAGGTCTCTACCTTCCTGCCCTGATCTCAGAGGTCTTTATGAGGTCTCTACCTTCCTCCCCTGATCTCAGAGGTCTTTATGAGGTCTCTACCTTCCTCCTCTGATCTCAAAGGTCTTTATGAGGTCTCTACCTTCCTCCTCTGATCTCAGAGGTCTTTATGAGGTCTTTACCTTCCTGCCCTGATCTCAGAGGTCTTTATGAGGTCTCTACCTTCCTGCCCTGATCTCAGAGGTCTTTATGAGGTCTCTACCTTCCTCCCCTGATCTCAGAGGTCTTTATGAGGTCTCTACCTTCCTCCCCTGATCTTAGAGGTCTTTAAGAGGGTTCTACCTTCCTCCCCTGATCTCAGAGGTCTTTATGAGGTCTCTACCTTCCTCCCCTGATCTCAGAGGTCTTTATGAGGTCTCTACCTTCCTCCCCTGATCTCAGAAGTCTTTATGAGGTCTCTACCTTCCTCCCCTGATCTCAGAGCTCTTTATGAGGTCTCTACCTTCCTCCCCTGATCTCAGAAGTCTTTATGAGGTCTCTACCTTCCTGCCCTGATCTCAGAGGTCTTTATGAGGTCTCTACCTTCCTCCCCTGATCTCAGAGGTCTTTATGAGGGCTTTCTGCTTGGTTCAGATAAGCTGCTGTGTTTTATAAAAGGCTATGTTTTCCTGCTGCTCTCCCAGCACCTGTAGCTCATCCTAGACCCAGGAGTTCCCTTCCCTTCATATATTTCCCTCTCCGTACACAGTCCTTACCCCCATACACCCTCTCTCTCCCCCCATACACCCTCTCTCTCCCCCCATACACCCTCTCTCCCCCCCATACACCCTCTCTCCCCCCCATACACCCTCTCTCCCCCCCATACACCCTCTCTCCCCCCCATACACCCTCTCTCTCCCCCCATACACCCTCTCTCTCCCCCCATACACCCTCTCTCTCCCCCCATACACCCTCTCTCTCTCCCCATGCACCATCTCTCTCCCGCAATACCCCCTCTCTCTCTCCCCCATACCCCTTCTCTCCCCCATACCCCTTCTCTCTCCCATACACCCCCTCTCCCTCCATACACCCCCTTTCCCTCCATACCCCCTCTCTCTCTCCCCCATACCCCCTCTCCCTCCATACACCCCCTCTCTCTCTTCCCCATACCCCTTCTCTCCCCCATACCCCTTCTCTCCCCCATACCCCCATACCCCTTCTCTCCCCCATACCCCTTCTCCCTCCCTTCTACATCCCCTTCAGACCTCTCCAGTCATAATGGTATAGAGGTGTATATTTTTGCCAGATGGTTCTGCCTGTGTTCCATTGATGGTTTCCATTATTTGTCCTCGTTCTCCTCTTCTCTGTGATGTGATGTGGGGCTAACCTCTGACCTCCGACCTCTAGCTGAGTGGAGGGATGGGGTGGTGGGGGGATGGGGTGGTGGAGGGGATGGGGTGGTGGGGGGATGGGGTGGTGGAAGGGATGGGGTGGTGGGGGGATGGGGTGGTGGAGGGATGGGGTGGTGGGGTGGTGGAGGGGATGGGGTGGGGGATGGGGTGGTGGTGGTGGGGGGATGGGGTGGTGAGGGGATGGGGTGGTGGTGGAGGGGATGGGGTGGTGGGGGGATGGGGTGGTGGAGGGGATGGGGTGGTGGGGGTTTGACAGCTGGTGGACAGAGTAGCACGCAGAGTAGCACGCCAAAAGTAGTGCACTATTATAGGGAATAGGGCTCTGGTCTAAAGTAGTGCACTATGTAGGGAATAGGGCTCTGGTCTAAGGTAGTGCACCATTTAGGGAATAGGGTGCCATAGGGCTCTGGTCTAAAGTAGTGCACTATAATAGGGAATAGGGTGCCATAGGGAGGACCAAGGCACTCTTCATATAATTAATTAAAATGCCTTTATTAGTATCTTCTTTTTGATGACCAATTTACACCTTTTACCAAAGAGCACCTTCTATCTACCAAAATATACTATAGTGTACCTTAGTAGCGCTTCCCTTCCTCCTCTTTCTAGGGTGCCATAGGGCTCTGGTCTAAAGTAGTGCACTATATAGGGAATAGGGTGCTATGGCCCATAGGGTTCTGGTCTAAAGTAGTGCACTATGTAGGGAATAGGGTGCTACGGCCCATAGGGCTCTGGTCTAAAGTAGTGCACTATGTAGGGAATAGGGTGCTACGGCCCATAGGGCTCTGGTCTAAAGTAGTGCACTATGTAGGGAATAGGGTTCCATAGGGCTCTGGTCTAAAGTAGTGCACTACATAGGGAATAGGGTGCCACAGGGCTCTGGTCTAAAGTAGTGCACTATATAGGGAATAGGGCTCCATTTGGGATGCCATATAGACTCTGCCCTCATTTCCATTTCACATTCCGTTCTACTGTCTGAAGGTCTTTCATGAGGTCCCAAACCTTCTCAAACCTGGCCTCAGACCAGATAGCCTGGCCTCAGACCAGATAGCCTGGCCTCAGACCAGATAACCTGGCCTCAGACCAGATAACCTGGCCGATAACCTGGCCTCAGACCAGATAACCTGGCCTCAGACCAGATAACCTGGCCTCAGACCAGATAGCCTGGCCTCAGACCAGATAACCTGGCCTCAGACCAGATAACCTGGCCTCAGACCAGATAGCCTGGCCTCAGACCAGATAACCTGGCCGATAACCTGGCCTCAGACCAGATAACCTGGCCTCAGACCAGATAACCTGGCCTCAGACCAGATAGCCTGGCCTCAGACCAGATAACCTGGCCTCAGACCAGATAACCTGGCCTCAGACCAGATAACCTGGCCTCAGACCAGATAGCCTGGCCTCAGACCAGATAACCTGGCCTCAGACCAGATAGCCTGGCCTCAGACCAGATAACCTGGCCTCAGACCAGATAGCCTGGCCTCAGACCAGATAACCTCTAGCTAGCTAGCTAGACTCAAAACTTCTTAACTTGAGGCGCAAAGTTACTTTTTTTTTCTTCTATTCTGAATGTATAGAGTTGTTGTTCATCACTTCTTGTCTGGAATTCTTCTTCGATTAGAGTGTTTATCTCATTCTAAAAACCAAAGAAATAAAATATATCAGGAGCTCATGTTGAGCATGACTCTCTCTTTCTCTCTCTCTCTCTGTCTCTCTGTCTCTCTGTCTCTCTGTCTCTCTGGCTCTCTGGCTCTCTGGCTCTCTCGCTCTCTCGCTCTCTCGCTCTCTCTCTCTGTCTCTCTGTCTCTCTCTCTCTCTTTCACTCTGTCTCTCTCTGTCTGTCTCTCTCTCTCTCAGTCTCTGTCTCTCTCTCTCTTTCA
Organism: Salvelinus alpinus; assembly: GCF_045679555.1. Classification (NCBI taxonomy): domain Eukaryota; kingdom Metazoa; phylum Chordata; class Actinopteri; order Salmoniformes; family Salmonidae; genus Salvelinus; species Salvelinus alpinus. The sequence goes on along the minus strand of NC_092099.1, from coordinate 42,003,708 downwards.
CTCTGTCTCTCTCTCTCTGTCTCTCTCTCAGTCTCTGTCTCTCTCTCTCTTTCACTCTCTCTGTCTCTCTCTCTCTCAGTCTCTGTCTCTCTCTCTCTTTCACTCTGTCTCTCTCTCTCTGTCTCTGTCTCTCTTTCACTCTCTCTGTCTCTCTCTCTCTCAGTCTCTGTCTCTCTCTCTGTTTTAGGACTCTTCGAAGATTAGTCCAAATGAGGACTAAAAGAGATCCAAGTAGATCATGTAATCACAAGGCAGTGCTTCATTGTCTCTGTATAAAGTCACTATGCTTGTGAATAAGAAATACTTATTTGTTTCTCATTAAGTTCTGCTGATACTTAATTTTCCCCTCGGGAGCCAATCAACGCTCTGAATTGTGTTTACCTCTTGGGTCTGATGTTGTCTGTGTGTTCTGAGGGATTGAACTGAGGGAATCTCCCTGATCATCTGATTGGCTCTCTGAGGTCTCCCTGGTCATCTGATTGGGTCTCAGAGGTGGTCAGTTGATCTGATTGGCTCTCTGAGGTCTCCCTGGTCATCTGATTGGGTCTAGTTTATGTATTATTGTTTGCCTGAGCGGAGGTTGTGTGCTGGCCTGTGCTGGTCTGTTCCTCTTGGGCAAAGGATTCTCTTTAATGGCCAGGTCTACTGCTGATGTGCCCTATGCTGGAGGTGTTGTGTACTGGCCTGTGTTGTCTCCCCTGGCCAAACCGACTGCTACTCCCCGTCCCTGCTGAGTTCACTCCTCAGACCTATTTCTGGCCACGTGATCTCACCTGAATGGAAAGTAGACTCTATCGATCAAAATCAGATACCTGTGGCGCTGATGTTTAGGTCAAGTTATGTGTAGTTATTTGTGTGCTCCAGGGCAACGGTGTCGAGATGGAATTTGTGGTCCTGGCAACTGGACCTTTTTTGAGGATTTACTGTCAGGGCCCATGTCTGACAGAATCTGTGTAGAAGATCTAGGTGCTGCTGTAGGCCCTCCTTGGTTGGTGACAGAAGCACCAGATCATCAGCAAACAGTAGACATTTGACTTCAGATTCTAGTAGGATGAGGCCGGGTGCTGCAGACTGTTCTAGTGTCCTCGCCAATTCATTGATATAAATGTTGAAGAGGGTCTCAGCAGAGCTCAACAGCTCTCTGTGACATCATGATCTCTAGAGGACTCAACAGAGCTCTGTGACATCATGATCTCTAGAGGACTCAACAGAGCTCTGTGACATCATGATCTCTAGAGGACTCAACAGAGCTCTGTGACATCATGATCTCTAGAGGACTCAACAGCGCTCTGTGACATCATGATCTCTAGAGTACTCAACAGAGCTCTGTGACATCATGATCTCTAGAGTACTCAGCAGAGCTCTGTGACATCATGATCTCTAGAGGACTCAACAGAGCTCTGTGACATCATGATCTCTAGAGGACTCAGCAGAGCTCTGTGACATCTTGATCTCTAGAGGACTCAGCAGAGCTCTGTGACATCATGATCTCTAGAGGACTCAACAGCATTCTGTGACATCATGATCTCTAGAGGACTTAGCAGAGCTCTGTGACATCATGATCTCTAGAGGACTCAGCAGAGCTCTGTGACATCATGATCTCTAGAGGACTCAGCAGAGCTCTGTGACATCATGATCTCTAGAGCACTCAACAGAGCTCTGTGACATCGTGATCTCTAGAGGACTCAACAGCGCTCTGTGACATCATGATCTCTAGAGTACTCAGCAGAGCTCTGTGACATCATGATCTCTAGAGGACTCAACAGAGCTCTGTGACATCATGATCTCTAGAGGACTCAACAGAGCTCTGTGACATCATGATCTCTAGAGTACTCAACATAGCTCTGTGACATCATGATCTCTAGAGGACTCAACAGCGCTCTGTGACATCATGATCTCTAGATGACTCAACAGAGCTCTGTGACATCATGATCTCTAGAGGACTCAACAGAGCTCTGTGACATCATGATCTCTAGAGGACTCAACAGAGCTCTGTGACATCATGATCTCTAGAGGACTCAACAGAGCTCTGTGACATCATGATCTCTAGAGGACTCAGCAGAGCTCTGTGACATCATGATCTCTAGAGTACTCAACAGAGCTCTATGACATCATGATCTCTAGAGTACTCAACAGAGCTCTATGACATCATGATCTCAAGAGGACTCAGCAGAGCTCTGTGACATCATGATCGCTGGAGTACTCAACAGCGCTCTGTGACATCATGATCTCTAGAGGACTCAACAGAGCTCTGTGACATCATGATCTCTGCGTGGAGCCAGTTTAAGACCAGTTAGAAGCCAGGCAGCTTATTGGGAGCCTTGGGTAGAGGAGCTCTGTCAAGTCACCAGACTTTGCCCTAGAACTGATGGCTTATGGAGGGATAGAGGAAGGATAGAGGGATGAAGGGAGAGAGAGGATTAAAGGGAGGAATAGAGGGAGATATAGAGAGATGGGGGGGATAGAGGGATATATAGAGAGGAAGGAGGGATAGAGGGAGAGATGGAAGGAAGGATATAGGGATGAAGGGAGAGAGAGGGTTAAAGGGAGGAATAGAGGGAGAGATGGGGGGGATAGAGGGAGAGATAGAGAGGAAGGAGGGATAGAGGGAGAGATGGAAGGATAGAGGGATGAAGGGAGAGAGAGGGTTAAAGGAAGGAATAGAGGGAGGGTGGAATGGAGGCAAAGAGGGATAGAGGGAGTGAAAGAGAGAAGGATATAGGGGGATAGAGGGAAGGAAGGGATAGAGGGGAGGGAGGGATAGAGGGAGGGAAGGGAGGGATAGAGGGAAGGGTGGGATAGAGGGAAGGATATAGGGAGAGATAGAGAGAGGGAAGGGTTAGAGAGAAGGGAGGGATAGAGGGAAGGATATAGAGATGGGAGGGATAGAGGGAAGGATATTTGTAGAGATAGAGAGATGGGGGGGATAGAGGGAGAGATAGAGAGGAAGGAGGGATAGAGGGAGAGATGGAAGGATAGAGGGAATGATATAGCAAGAGAGAGATAGAGAGAGAGAGAGAGAGAGAGAGACGGGAGGGACAGAGGGAAGGATATAGGGAAAGACAGAGGGAAAAGATTGATAGAAAGGTCTGATATGTATCCCCAGGCCCTGGTCTCCCTCCTTACTGTGGTGTCTAGTCCAGCCCTGGTCTCCCTCCTTACTGTGGTGTCTAGTCCAGCCCTGGTCTCCCTCCTTACTGTGGTGTCTAGTCCAGCCCTGGTCTCCCTCCTTACTGTGGTGTCTAGTCCAGCCCTGGTCTCCCTCCTTACTGTGGTGTCTAGTCCAGCCCTGGTCTCCCTCCTTACTGTGGTGTCTAGTCCAGCCCTGGTCCCCTTCCTTACTGTGGTGTCTAGTCCAGCCCTGGTCTCCCTCCTTACTGTGGTGTCTCGTCCAGCCCTGGTCTCCCTCCTTACTGTGGTGTCTAGTCCAGCCCTGGTCTCCCTCCTTACTGTGGTGTCTAGTCCAGCCCTGGTCTCCCTCCTTACTGTGGTGTCTAGTCCAGCCCTGGTCTCCCTCCTTACTGTGGTGTCTAGTCCAGCCCTGGTCTCCCTCCTTACTGTGGTGTCTAGTCCATCCCTGGTCTCCCTCCTTACTGTGGTGTCTAGTCCAGCCCTGGTCTCCCTCCTTACTGTGGTGTCTAGTCCATCCCTGGTCTCCCTCCTTACTGTGGTGTCTAGTCCAGCCCTGGTCTCCCTCCTTACTGTGGTGTCTAGTCCAGCCCTGGTCTCCCTCCTTACTGTGGTGTCTAGTCCAGCCCTGGTCTCCCTCCTTACTGTGGTGTCTAGTCCAGCCCTGGTCTCCCTCCTTACTGTGGTGTCTAGTCCAGCCCTGGTCTCCCTCCTTACTGTGGTGTCTAGTCCAGCCCTGGTCTCCCTCCTTACTGTGGTGTCTAGTCCATCCCTGGTCTCCCTCCTTACTGTGGTGTCTAGTCCAGCCCTGGTCTCCCTCCTTACTGTGGTGTCTAGTCCATCCCTGGTCTCCCTCCTTACTGTGGTGTCTAGTCCAGCCCTGGTCTCCCTCCTTACTGTGGTGTCTAGTCCAGCCCTGGTCTCCCTCCTTACTGTGGTGTCTAGTCCAGCCCTGGTCTCCCTCCTTACTGTGGTGTCTAGTCCAGCCCTGGTCCCCTTCCTTACTGTGGTGTCTAGTCCAGCCCTGGTCTCCCTCCTTACTGTGGTGTCTAGTCCAGCCCAGGTCCCCCTCTTTCACGTGTGTGTCTGCGTGATTTAGAGCCTTCGTTCGTCAATGAAGCTGCGAGATGAATTGCACCCACTGTGCCGCTAAAAGCGAATGAGTGTTAGAAACGGATGTTAATTGTGGGTTTGTGAATGAGAGGCTGATCGATTAAGCATAGAACCGCTTTTATTTAAATGCTTGAACCCTTTTGAGAGAGAGAGAGAGAGAGAGAGAGAGAGAGAGAGAGAGAGAGAGAGAGAGAGAGAGAGAGAGAGAGAGAGAGAGAGAGAGAGAGAGAGAGAGAGAGAGAGAGAGAGAGAGAGACACAGAGAGACACACAGAGAGACACACAGAGAGACAGGGCAATATAGAAAAGGCATGTGGTCCCCTTCCTTACTGTGGCATTTCTCTCTGTCTATGTTGTAGGGTCGTAACCCTAACCCACACACAGGAGAAACCTGAATCAGACCCATAAACCACAAAGTAATCCACATAATTCTATTTTGGAGGGTCTGAGGTGAAACCCTAATGTCCTGTCTGTTCTGGAGGGTCTGAGGTGAAACCCTAATGCCCTGTCTGTTCTGGAGGGTCTGAGGTGAAACCCTAATGCCCTGTCTGTTCTGGAGAGTCAGAGGTGAAACCCTAATGCCCTGTCTGTTCTGGAGGGTCTGAGGTGAAACCCTAATGTCCTGTCTGTTCTGGAGGGTCTGAGGTGAAACCCTAATGCCCTGTCTGTGTTGGAGGGTTGTAACCCCCCAGAGAGGGGCAAGGTATAGTCCTAAAGCTCTCAGGTTCAATCCACACAGAGGGGCAGCAAAATGCAAGATCTCTAACACCCAGCAGAAACACGAGGCCGTCGGCCTATAAACACTGAGGAATGTGGTGACATCACAGTGCGACTCTACAGCCTTTTAGTGTGTAAACCAACACCGTGTCATAACTCATTCTGACACACCCATTACATTCATTGACCATAATGAAAATCAAAGTCAATATTGTAAAGATTGAAAGAGAAAGCTCCGTCCTACATTCTCTGCATTCATTGATCTGAGGTTGGGGGCTGGTTAACGTAACTAACACCAGACCTCAATAGGTGGTCAGACCAACACACACATACATGAACAAAGGTGTCCCGTATGGTTAGGATGTTGAGAAAATGCACTGGTAAAACTACAAAACCTTACAATGTGTTTTCACTGCGTCCAAAATAGGATTCTATTCCCTATAGTGCACTACTAGAGCCTGGGCTGTAGTCAAAAGTAATGCACTATGTCGGGAATAGGGTGCCATTAGGCACACACCCAGTGTATGGAGTTCTGTAGACTAGTGGTTAACTGTAGACTAGTGGTTAACTGTAGACTAGTGGTTAACTGTAGACTAGTGGTTAACTGTAGACTTAGTGGTTAACTGTAGACTAGTGGTTAACTGTAGACTTAGTGGTTAACTGTAGACTTAGTGGTTAACTGTAGACTTAGTGGTTAACTGTAGACTAGTGGTTAACTGTAGACTAGTGGTTAACTGTAGACTTAGTGGTTAACTGTAGACTAGTGGTTAACTGTAGACTAGTGGTTAACTGTAGACTTAGTGGTTAACTGTAGACTAGTGGTTAACTGTAGACTAGTGGTTAACTGTAGACTAGTGGTTAACTGTAGACTAGTGGTTAACTGTAGACTTAGTGGTTAACTGTAGACTAGTGGTTAACTGTAGACTTAGTGGTTAACTGTAGACTAGTGGTTAACTGTAGACTAGTGGTTAACTGTAGACTTAGTGGTTAACTGTAGACTAGTGGTTAACTGTAGACTTAGTGGTTAACTGTAGACTTAGTGGTTAACTGTAGACTAGTGGTTAACTGTAGACTTAGTGGTTAACTGTAGACTTAGTGGTTAACTGTAGACTTAGTGGTTAACTGTAGACTTAGTGGTTAACTGTAGACTTAGTGGTTAACTGTAGACTAGTGGTTAACTGTAGACTAGTGGTTAACTGTAGACTAGTGGTTAACTGTAGACTAGTGGTTAACTGTAGACTAGTGGTTAACTGTAGACTTAGTGGTTAACTGTAGACTTAGTGGTTAACTGTAGACTTAGTGGTTAACTGTAGACTTAGTGGTTAACTGTAGACTTAGTGGTTAACTGTAGACTAGTGGTTAACTGTAGACTTAGTGGTTAACTGTAGACTAGTGGTTAACTGTAGACTTAGTGGTTAACTGTAGACTAGTGGTTAACTGTAGACTTAGTGGTTAACTGTAGACTTAGTGGTTAACTGTAGACTTAGTGGTTAACTGTAGACTTAGTGGTTAACTGTAGACTAGTGGTTAACTGTAGACTTAGTGGTTAACTGTAGACTTAGTGGTTAACTGTAGACTAGTGGTTAACTGTAGACTTAGTGGTTAACTGTTGACTAGTGGTTAACTGTAGACTTAGTGGTTAACTGTAGACTTAGTGGTTAACTGTTGACTAGTGGTTAACTGTAGACTAGTGGGCTTAGTGGTTGGAATTATAAAGAAACACCTATTCATTCTATTTCCTGTTCTACTTACCTGTTCACTACTTGTTCACTACTTGTTCAGTATATATATATATATATATATACTGAACAAAAATATATATACTCAACATGCAACAATTTCAATGATTTTACTAAGTTACAGTTCATATAAGGAAATCAGTCAATTAAAATAAATAAATTAGGCCCTAATCTATGGATTTCACATGACTGTGCAGGTGCACAGCCGTGGATGGGCCTGGGAGGGCATAGGCCCACCCACTGGGGAGACTGGCCCACCCACTGGGGAGCCAGGCCCAGCCAATCAGAATTTGTTTTCCCCACAAAAGGGCTTTATCAGACAGAAATACTCCTCAGTTTCATCAGCTGTCTGAGTGGCTGGTTTCAGACGATTTAACAGGTGAAGAAGCCAGATGGGGAGGTCCTGGGCTGGCGTGGTTACATGTGGTCTGCGGTTTTGAAGCAGGTTGGACGTACTGCCAAATTCTCTAAAATTATAGAGAAATAAACATTGAATTCTCTGGCAATAGCTCTAGTGGACATTCCTGCAGCCAGCATGCCAATTGCACACTCCCTTAAAACTTGAGACATCTGTGGTATTGTGTTGTGTGACATAACCTGCACATTTTAGAGTGGCCTTTTATTGTCCCCAGCACAAGGTGCACCTGTGTAATGATCATGCTGTTTAATCAGCTTCTTGATATGCCACACCTGTCAGGTAGGTAGATGGATTATCTTGGCAAAGGAGAAATGCTCGATAACGGATTTAAACAAATTTGTTCACAACATTTTAGAGAAATACTCTTGTTATGTGTATGGGACTATGGAACATTTCTGATATCCGTTAGCTATAGCCTGCCTGGAGTGTCAACTGGGAGAGGTTTACAGTTTAGCCAGGATTCCACTGGTTTCATTATGCCAGGCAAGCTCCCGCAAACTGAGATGAAGTATTTTAAATTCATTTGAACCCAGGTGTGGTTGAGAGGCTTCCTGGGTCTCAGATTATAGACCTGCAGCAAAGAAGAGTGGAAGAATGGCACACTATTCCCTATGTAGTGCACTAGTTTTCACCACACTATTCCCTATATAGGGCACTAGTTTTGACCACACTATTCCCTATATAGTGCACTCGTTTTGACCACACTATTCCCTATATAGTGCACTAGTTTTGACCACACTATTCCCTATATAGGGCACTAGTTTTGACCACACTATTCCCTATATAGTGCACTCGTTTTGACCACACTATTCCCTATATAGTGCACTAGTTTTGACCACACTATTCCCTATATAGTGCACTAGTTTTGACCACACTATTCCCTATATAGTGCACTCGTTTTGACCACACTATTCCCTATATAGTGCACTCGTTTTGACCACACTATTCCCTATATAGTGCACTAATTTTCACCACACTATTCCCTATATAGTGCACTCGTTTTGACCACACTATTCCCTATATAGTGCACTAGTTTTGACCACACTATTCCCTATATAGTGCACTCGTTTTGACCACACTATTCCCTATATAGTGCACTCGTTTTGACCACACTATTCCCTATATAGTGCACTCGTTTACACCACACTATTCCCTATATAGTGCACTCGTTTTGACCACACTATTCCCTTTATAGTGCACTAGTTTTGACCACACTATTCCCTATATAGTGCACTCGTTTTGACCACACTATTCCCTATATAGTGCACTCGTTTTGACCACACTATTCCCTATATAGTGCACTAGTTTTCACCACACTATTCCCTATATAGTGCACTCGTTTTGACCACACTATTCCCTATATAGTGCACTAGTTTTCACCACACTATTCCCTATATAGTGCACTCGTTTTGACCACACTATTCCCTATATAGTGCACTCGTTTTGACCACACTATTCCCTATATAGGGCACTAGTTTTGACCACACTATTCCCTATATAGTGCACTCATTTTGACCACACTATTCCCTATATAGTGCACTAGTTTTCACCACACTATTCCCTATATAGTGCACTCGTTTTGACCACACTATTCCCTATATAGTGCACTAGTTTTCACCACACTATTCCCTATATAGTGCACTCGTTTTGACCACACTATTCCCTATATAGTGCACTCGTTTTGACCACACTATTCCCTATATAGTGCACTCGTTTTGACCACACTATTCCCTATATAGTGCACTCGTTTTGACCACACTATTCCCTATATAGTGCACTAGTTTACACCACACTATTACCTATATAGTGCACTCGTTTTGACCACACTATTCCCTATATAGTGCACTAGTTTTCACCACACTATTCCCTATATAGGGCACTAGTTTTGACCACACTATTCCCTATATAGTGCACTCATTTTGACCACACTATTACCTATATAGTGCACTCGTTTTGACCACACTATTCCCTATATAGTGCACTAGTTTTCACCACACTATTCCCTATATAGGGCACTAGTTTTGACCACACTATTCCCTATATAGTGCACTCATTTTGACCACACTATTCCCTATATAGTGCACTAGTTTTCACCACACTATTCCCTATATAGTGCACTCGTTTTGACCACACTATTCCCTATATAGTGCACTAGTTTTCACCACACTATTCCCTATATAGTGCACTAGTTTTCACCACACTATTCCCTATATAGTGCACTAGTTTTCACCACACTATTCCCTATATAGTGCACTCGTTTTGACCACACTATTCCCTATATAGTGCACTCGTTTACACCACACTATTCCCTATATAGTGCACTCGTTTTGACCACACTATTCCCTATATAGTGCACTAATTTTCACCACACTATTCCCTATATAGTGCACTCGTTTTGACCACACTATTCCCTATATAGTGCACTAGTTTTGACCACACTATTCCCTATATAGTGCACTAGTTTACACCACACTATTCCCTATATAGTGCACTCGTTTTGACCACACTATTCCCTATATAGTGCACTAGTTTTGACCACACTATTCCCTATATAGTGCACTCGTTTTGACCACACTATTCCCTATATAGTGCACTCGTTTTGACCACACTATTCCCTATATAGTGCACTAGTTTTCACCACACTATTCCCTATATAGTGCACTCGTTTTGACCACACTATTCCCTATATAGTGCACTAGTTTTCACCACACTATTCCCTATATAGTGCACTCGTTTTGACCACACTATTCCCTATATAGTGCACTCGTTTTGACCACACTATTCCCTATATAGGGCACTAGTTTTGACCACACTATTCCCTATATAGTGCACTCATTTTGACCACACTATTCCCTATATAGTGCACTAGTTTTCACCACACTATTCCCTATATAGTGCACTCGTTTTGACCACACTATTCCCTATATAGTGCACTAGTTTTCACCACACTATTCCCTATATAGTGCACTCGTTTTGACCACACTATTCCCTATATAGTGCACTCGTTTTGACCACACTATTCCCTATATAGTGCACTCGTTTTGACCACACTATTCCCTATATAGTGCACTCGTTTTGACCACACTATTCCCTATATAGTGCACTAGTTTACACCACACTATTACCTATATAGTGCACTCGTTTTGACCACACTATTCCCTATATAGTGCACTAGTTTTCACCACACTATTCCCTATATAGGGCACTAGTTTTGACCACACTATTCCCTATATAGTGCACTCATTTTGACCACACTATTCCCTATATAGTGCACTAGTTTTCACCACACTATTCCCTATATAGTGCACTCGTTTTGACCACACTATTCCCTATATAGTGCACTAGTTTTCACCACACTATTCCCTATATAGTGCACTAGTTTTCACCACACTATTCCCTATATAGTGCACTAGTTTTCACCACACTATTCCCTATATAGTGCACTCGTTTTGACCACACTATTCCCTATATAGTGCACTAGTTTTGACCACACTATTCCCTATATAGTGCACTCGTTTTGACCACACTATTCCCTATATAGTGCACTCGTTTTGACCACACTATTCCCTATATAGTGCACTAGTTTACACCACACTATTACCTATATAGTGCACTCGTTTTGACCACACTATTCCCTATATAGTGCACTAGTTTTCACCACACTATTCCCTATATAGGGCACTAGTTTTGACCACACTATTCCCTATATAGTGCACTAGTTTTGACCACACTATTCCCTATATAGTGCACTAGTTTTGACCACACTATTACCTATATAGTGCACTCGTTTTGACCACACTATTCCCTATATAGTGCACTAGTTTTTACCACACTATTCCCTATGTAGTGCACAAGTTTTTACCACACTATTCCCTATGTAGTGCACACGTTTTTACCACACTATTCCCTATGTAGTGCACACGTTTTTACCACACTATTCCCTATGTAGTGCCCTGGTCAAAGGTAGTGCACTATAGGGGACAATATGTCAGAATCCAGCCCCAGACTGTAGAGCTGCAGCAGAGGAGAGTGAAGGGAAAGAAAGCCTCTCTCTGGGTTGTGATGGACGTAATGGGCTGGGTAATTATTCAGGTTGTCACTGTCGATCTCTCACTGGTGTTCTCTCTCTCTCACTGTTGTTCTCTCACTGGTGTTCTCTCTCTCTCACTGTTGTTCTCTCACTGGTGTTCTCTCTCTCTCACTGTTGTTCTCTCACTGGTGTTCTCTCACTGGTGTTCTCTCTCTCTCACTGTTGTTCTCTCACTGGTGTTCTCTCTCTCTCACTGTTGTTCTCTCACTGGTGTTCTCTCTCTCTCACTGTTGTTCTCTCACTGGTGTTCTCTCACTGGTGTTCTCTCTCTCTCACTGTTGTTCTCTCACTGGTGTTCTCTCTCTCTCACTGTTGTTCTCTCACTGGTGTTCTCTCACTGGTGTTCTCTCTCTCTCACTGTTGTTCTCTCACTGGTGTTCTCTCACTGGTGTTCTCTCTCTCTCACTGTCGTTCTCTCACCGGTGTTCTCTCTCTCTCTCACAGTTGTTCTCTCACTGTTGTTCTCTCACTGGTGTTCTCTCTCTCTCACTGTTGTTCTCTCACTGGTGTTCTCTCTCTCTCACTGTCGTTCTCTCACTGTTGTTCTCTCACTGGTGTTCTCTCTCTCTCTCACTGTCGTTCTCTCACTGGTGTTCTCTCTCTCTCACTGGTGTTCTCTCTCTCTCACTGTTGTTCTCTCACTGGTGTTCTCTCTCTCTCACTGTCGTTCTCTCACTGGTGTTCTCCCTCTCTCACTGGTGTTCTCTCTCTCTCACTGTTGTTCTCTCACTGGTGTGCTCTCTCTCACTGTCGTTCTCTCACTGGTGTTCTCTCTCTCTCACTGTTGCTCTCTCACTGGTGTTCTCTCACTGGTGTTCTCTCTCTCTCACTGTTGTTCTCTCACTGGTGTTCTCTCACTGGTGTTCTCTCTCTCTCACTGTCGTTCTCTCACTGGTGTTCTCTCTCTCTCACTGTCGTTCTCTCACTGTTGTTCTCTCACTGGTGTTCTCTCTCTCTCACTGTTGTTCTCTCACTGGTGTTCTCTCTCACTGTCGTTCTCTCACTGGTGTTCTCTCTCTCACTGTTGTTCTCTCACTGGTGTTCTCTCTCTCTCACTGTCGTTCTCTCACTGTCGTTCTCTCACTGTTGTTCTCTCACTGGTGTTCTCTCTCTCTCACTGTTGTTCTCTCACTGGTGTTCTCTCTCACTGTCGTTCTCTCACTGGTGTTCTCTCTCTCTCACAGTTGTTCTCTCACTGGTGTTCTCTCTCTCTCACTGTTGTTCTCTCACTGGTGTTCTCTCTCTCACTGTTGTTCTCTCACTGGTGTTCTCTCTCTCTCACTGTTGTTCTCTCACTGGTGTTCTCTCTCTCACTGTCGTTCTCTCACTGGTGTTCTCTCTCTCTCACTGTCGTTCTCTCACTGTTGTTCTCTCACTGGTGTTCTCTCTCTCTCACTGTTGTTCTATCACTGGTGTTCTCTCTCTATCACTGTCGTTCTCTCACTGGTGTTCTCTCTCTCACTGGTGTTCTCTCTCTCTCACTGTCGTTCTCTCACTGGTGTTCTCTCTCCCTCACTGTTGGTCTCTCTCTCTCACTGTCGTTATCTCACTGTTGTTCTCTCTCTCTCACTGTCGTTTTCTCACTGTCGTTCTCTCTCTCTCACTGTCGTTCTCTCTCTCTCTCACTGTCGTTTTCTCACTGTCGTTCTCTCTCTCTCTCTCACTGTCATTCTCTCTCTCTCTCACTGTCGTTCTCTCTCTCACTGTCGTCTTCTCACTGTCGTTCTCTCTCTCTCACTGTCGTTCTCTATCCTTTTCCTTCTCTGTCGATCTCTCTGACATTCTCTCTTTCACTCTTCTCTCTCTAAATAGCCCAATCCATCTAAAACTACACATAACAAAACAAGTTTTTGAAGTGTCTGTCCTATATCTAGGAGATATAAGAAAGCTCAGGAAATATACTATATATAAAACATTTTTTTTTTTTTACATATATTTAACCCGGTTTTTGGGGTAGGCACAAAACTACCTTCATACTTCCATTCATTTAAAAAAAAACGGTTACTTTCAGATGAGTCCCGTGACACTTGTGGGGGTCAAACGGAGAACACCATGGTGTCCGTGAGAGTCTCATCTTTCCACGGTGGTGTCACATTAGTTTGTAGCCCAACGGTTCGGAAGCGAAAGAAGTTTGCACATCGACGGTACCGACTTCAGACGAGTCCCCGGACGCGTAGACCACCATCGTGTTCGTGAGGTTCTCCTCTTTCCACGGTGGTGTCACATTAGTTTGTAGCCCAACGGTTCGGAAGCTACAGAAGTTTGCACATCGACGGTATCGACTTCAGACGAGTCCCCGGACACGTAGACCACCATCGTGTTCGTGAGGTTCTCCTCTTTCCATAATAGTTTGTAGATCAAACCATTCAGACGCTACAGGCATTTTCGTGAGAAGACTGATTTTCTGGATGTCTCATGGTCTGACAAACACCACTCTAGCTCTGTCCCCTTTCACCACAGATGTCTCATGGTCTGACAAACACCCCTCTAGCTCTGTCCCCTTTCACCACAGATGTCTCATGGTCTGACAAACACCACTCTAGCTCTGTCCCCTTTCACCACAGATGTCTCATGGTCTGACAGACACCCCTCTAGCTCTGTCCCCTTTCACCACAGATGGGATGTCTCATGGTCTGACAAACACCACTCTAGCTCTGTCCCCTTTCACCACAGATGTGGAAGTACGACATAGGCAGATATCTCTAATTGAAACTGACGGATTTTGATGAGGATTTAAAAATATATATTTTACTTAGATTGACACACACCGGTGGTTCAATTGACTCTCGGAAGATAAGTGAGAATGTATCCTTGTGTTTCTTGGCAATTTACATTGTTTTGTCCGCAAGCTAGGTTGTTTTTCAATGTTTGAAAAGTTAGTTTAGGCCCTGACTGCGCCTCAGGTAGTATCTAGTAGCAGACCTGGTAGCTAAGATGTGCAGTAGACAGTTTGACGTAGGTATTTATTTATCTAATATGCTTCCAGCAGCACCTCAGGTCATTAGCCTCCCAGTCCCCTGGGGGGCGCTGTCTCCTCTGTCTGCTCTGTCCGACAGCACACTAATTGGACTGGGAGTATTTACCGCTCTCTCTTAGTCTCTGGGGGTTAATACACTAACAAAACACTGTTATTATTCATGTAGGAAGTGCTTTAGCTAACGCTGTAATTCCACTCTTCCTCAATGGGGGGGGACCAGCCCTCAAACTCAATCCTGGACCTCGAAGCCAGTTCCACTGCTTTTTCTCATTGTTCCCATCTAATCAGGGACTGATTTAGACCTGGGACACCAGGTGGGTGATTCCCCTCTAATCAGGGACTGATTTAGACCTGGGACACCAGGTGGGTGATTCCCCTCTAATCAGGGACTGATTTAGACCTGGGACACCAGGTGGGTGATTCCCCTCTAATCAGGGACTGATTTAGACCTGGGACACCAGGTGGGCGATTCCCCTCTAATCAGGGCCTGATTTAGACCTGGGACACCAGGTGGGTGCAATTAATGATCAGGTGGAACCCAGCAGGCTCCGGACCTCTTAGCATAATAGTTGAATACCCCTGGCTTAGAGATTTAATGTAAGTGCGTACCTGTGTGTGTTTGTGTTTGTGTATGTGTGTGTGTGTGTGTGTGTGTGTGTGTGTGTGTGTGTGTGTGTGTGTGTGTGTGTGTGTGTGTGTGTGTGTGTGTGTGTGTGTGTGTGTGTGTGTGTGTGTGTGTGCGTGCGCGTATTTGTGTGTCTACAGCTAATACATGATGCTCATACAGAACTATGTCAGTGATGTCATTCACTGAAAGATACTAATCTACCATGGTACTATACCTACTATACCAATCTACCATGGTAAACATATGTCCCTATTATACCTACTATACCAATCTACCATGGTAAACATATGTCCCTACTATACCTACTGACACTAATCTACCATGGTAAACATATGTCCCTATTATACCTACTGACACTAATCTACCATGGTAAACATATGTCCCTACTATACCTACTATACTAATCTACCATGGTAAACATATGTCCCTACTATACCTACTATACTAATCTACCATGGTAAACATATGTCCCTACTATACCTACTATACTAATCTACCATGGTAAACATATGTCCCTACTGTACCTACTATACTAATCTACCATGGTAAACATATGTCCCTACTATACCTACTATACTAATCTACCATGGTAAACATATGTCCCTATTATACCTACTATACTAATCTACCATGGTAAACATATGTCCCTACTATACCTACTATACTAATCTACCATGGTAAACATATGTCCCTATTATACCTACTATACTAATCTACCATGGTAAACATATGTCCCTATTATACCTAATGACACTAATCTACCATGGTAAACATATGTCCCTATTATACCTACTGACACTAATCTACCATGGTAAACATATGTCCCTATTATACCTACTATACTAATCTATCATGGTAAACATATGTCCCTACTATACCTACTATACTAATCTACCATGGTAAACATATGTCCCTACTATACCTACTATACTAATCTACCATGGTAAACATATGTCCCTATTATACCTACTATACTAATCTACCATGGTAAACATATGTCCCTATTATACCTACTGACACTAATCTACCATGGTAAACATATGTCCCTATTATACCTACTATACTAATCTATCATGGTAAACATATGTCCCTACTATACCTACTATACTAATCTACCATGGTAAACATATGTCCCTACTGTACCTACTATACTAATCTACCATGGTAAACATATGTCCCTACTGTATCTACTATACTAATCCACCATGGTAAACATATGTCCCTACTATACCTACTATACTAATCTACCATGGTAAACATATGTCCCTACTATACCTACTATACTAATCTACCATGGTAAACATATGTCCCTATTATACCTACTATACTAATCTACCATGGTAAACATATGTCCCTATTATACTTAATGACACTAATCTACCATGGTAAACATATGTCCCTATTATACCTACTGACACTAATCTACCATGGTAAACATATGTCCCTATTATACCTACTATACTAATCTACCATGGTAAACATATGTCCCTACTATACCTACTATACTAATCTACCATGGTAAACATATGTCCCTACTGTACCTACTATACTAATCTACCATGGTAAACATATGTCCCTACTGTACCTACTGACACTAATCTACCATGGTAAACATATGTCCCTATTATACCTACTGACACTAATCTACCATGGTAAACATATGTCCCTACTGTACCTACTGACACTAATCTACCATGGTAAACATATGTCCCTATTATACCTACTATACTAATCTACCATGGTAAACATATGTCCCTATTATACCTACTGACACTAATCTACCATGGTAAACATATGTCCCTATTATACCTACTGACACTAATCTACCATGGTAAACATATGTCCCTACACTACCTACTATACTAATCTACCATGGTAAACATGTCCCTACTATACATACTGTCTCTACTATACCTACTGTCCCTACTGTCTCTACTGTCCCTACTGTACCTACTGTCTCTACTGTATCTACTGTCCCTACTGTCCCTACGTTCTCTACTATACCTACTGTCCCTACTGTCTCTACTGTCTCTACTATACCTACTGTCCCTACTGTCCCTACTGTCCCTACTGTCTCTACTGTACCTACTGTCCTTACTGTCTCTACTGTCTCTACTGTCCCTACTATACCTACTGTCCCTACTGTATCTACTGTCTCTATTGTCCCTACTATACCTACTGTCCCTACTGTCTCTACTGTCTCTACTGTCCCTACTGTCCCTACTGTCTCTACTATACCTACTGTCCCTACTGTCTCTACTATACCTACTATGATAACTCGGGGCTATGATAACTCGGGGCTATGTTAACTCAGGGCTACGATAACTCAGGGCTACGATAACTCAGGGCTATGATAAAACAGGGCTTTGATAACACAGGGCTATGATATATTGGGGCTATGTTAACTCAGGGCTACGATAACTCAGGGCTTTGATAACACAGGGCTTTGATAACACAGGGCTATGATATATTGGGGCTATGTTAACTCAGGGCTACGATAACTCAGGGCTTTGATAACACAGGGCTATGATATATTGGGGCTATGTTAACTCAGGGCTACGATAACTCAGGGCTTTGATAACACAGGGCTTTGATAACACAGGGCTTTGATAACACAGGGCTTTGATAACACAGGGCTATGATTAATCGGGGCTATGATAATATATACACACAGAGGCACGCACGCACCCTGAAGTTTTATCTCCATGTAATGCAATGTCTTTATTCAGTCCTGGTTCAGACCTCCAGCCTCTAGACATGTTGTTTCTACTGTAATGTCTTTATTCAGTCCTGGTTCAGACCTCCAGCCTCCTGATATGTAATACATCACAACAGTAACCACAGGAGTGATTCGTTAAATAGAGCAAGAAGCTTGCCATTCACTTCATCATTCCCCCCAGCAGCAGTATTGCATGAACCACTTAGTAGATTAGCTATTATGTCATTATTAATAACACTAATACATTCTCTGTTTTTATATGGTGCTTTCTGCAATAATTTGATTTGACTTCAATGAAGGTTTATTATTATAGCCTTCATTCTTATCTTCTTTTTTTTTTTTTTACTACAAAATAAAAAAACAGCGATCCTGGAGAGAGAGAAAAAAAAATACGTCCTGGTTTGTTTATTTGTTCCCATCAGTATAGATCAGCTTCCAGGAACAGTAGATTCTGTTTACAGGGCCTATACTCGCGCTTTACGGTTGGCATGCCATTATTAAACTCATTCATTATTAACTAGAATGTGTCCGTGTAGTCGTAATGACTGTATGGCCGTGTGAAGACGTATAGATGTGTTATTTAGGGTGAGGGGGGGTATCATTTATTTAGTCCATTAATCCAATTGTAATTTAATGACTGGCTGGGTTAGCAGTAGACATCAAGTATCCTGTCTGAAGCTGTGTCCCAAATGACCCCAACAGTATATAGTGCACTCCTTTTAACCAGGGCCCATAGAGCTCTGATCAAAAGTAGTGCACTATGTAGGGAATGGGGTGCCAGGGCCCATAGGGTTCTGGTCTAAAGTTGTGCACTATATAGGGAATAGGGTGCCAGGGCCCATAGGGTTCTGGTCTAAAGTAGTGCACTATATAGGGAATGGGGTGCCAGGGCCCATAGGGTTCTGGTCTAAAGTAGTGCACTATATAGGGAATGGGGTGCCAGGGCCCATAGGGTTCTGGTCTAAAGTAGTGCACTATATGGGGAATAGGGTGCCAGGGCCTATAGGGTTCTGGTCTAAAGTAGTGCACTATATAGGGGATAGGGTGCCATTTTAGACTCATTCTAATAGAGTTCTGGTCTTCTCTCAGGGCCTTCCAATGTAGGGGGAACCGCTTAGACAAGCCTCCTGTTCCAGTCTGCCTGAGCATTTCAGATGAAACCAAATCACTCTCTTTTTTTATTTTTTCTTCCTGAGGACACTTTCCATTTTCCACTCTTGTCTGTGACCAACAACCAACTCCAAGTAATTCCCGGTAGTACTTCAAACGTCTCACTTTTCTCACATGGTACTGGTAAAGAGATATATTCCATAAGCGTTCACATATAGACTTCCCCAGTGCAAAAAAAAAAAAAAAAAACTGGGTAAAACTGGTTTAAATGATGTCACGTGTTATAATTACACCATTTAATCCAGTTAAATGGGTCCTTTCTACTAAAGCATATTTCAAGTTTTATTAGTTATATGTACAGGATACACATGGTATACACTGTCCAGCCAAATGCTTACTTGCAGATTCCTTCTGGACAATACAGTGACCATAAGAACAAATACAAGATGGCAGTAAGGGAGTGAACAGCTCCTAGCTGGGGGGGTTCTTGATGATGCTGCAGGTCTTCCTCAGACTTCATGCTCCGATACCGTCTGCCCAACGGTAAAGGAGAGAACAGCTGGGGGGGGGGGGTCCTTGATGACTCTTAAAGCATGCAACCAACCCTGTGTTAAGAGTCAGTGTGGAGGAGGTGTTGTTGCCAATCCTCACAGCCTGCGGTCTGCCCGTCAGGAAGTCCAGGATCCAGTTTCAGAGGGTAGTGTCCAGATCCAGGGATCTGAGCTTGTTGTCGAGCTTGGAGGGAACATTAGTGTTGAATGTTGAACTGTAGTCAATGAACAGCATTCTCACATACAGTAGGTGTTCCTCTTATCCAGATGTGTTACGGCCGTGTGAACAGCGATGGAAATTACCTCTTCCTTGGATTTGTAGGCAACTTGGAGTGCATTCAGTGTGCCTGGCATGCTGGCTTTAATGTGACCAGCATGACACCGCCCAGTCATCAGGGTTCGTACTTGCTAGCCGTACGACGCCTCGCTCCGAGTCATCAGGGTTTGTACCTGCTAGCCTTGTACACGCCTCGCTCCGAGTCATCAGGGTTTGTACCTGCTAGCCTTGTACACGCCTCGCTCCGAGTCATCAGGGTTCGTACCTGCTAGCCTTGTACACGCCTCGCTCCGAGTCATCAGGGTTCGTATCTGCTAGCCTTGTACACGTCTAGCTCCCAGTCACCAGGGTTCGTACCTGCTAGCCTTGTACACGTCTCGCTCCACCGAGTCATCGGGGTTCATACCTGCTAGCCTTGTACACGCCTCGCTCCGAGTCATTGGGGTTCGTACCTGCTAGCCTTGTACACGCCTCGCTCCGAGTCATCGGGGTTCGTACCTGCTAGCCTTGTACACGTATCGTTCTGAGTCATCTGGTGTTCGTACCTGCTAGCCTTGTACGTGTCTCACTCCGAGTCATCAGGGTTCGTACCTGCTAGCCTTGTACACGCCTCACTCCGAGTCATCGGGGTTCATACCTGCTGGCCTTGTACACGTCTAGCTCCACTGAGTCATCGGGGTTCATACCTGCTAGCCTTGTACACGTCTAGCTCCGAGTCATCAGGGTTCGTACCTGCTAGCCTTGTACGTGTCTCACTCCACTGAGTCATCGGGGTTCATACATGCTAGCCTTGTACGTGTCTCACTCCACCGAGTCATCGGGGTTCATACCTGCTAGCCTTGTACACGTCTCGCTCCACTGAGTCATCGGGGTTCGTACTTGCTAGCCTTGTACACGTATCGTTCTGAGTCATCTGGTGTTCGTACCTGCTAGCCTTGTACGTGTCTCACTCCGAGTCATCAGGGTTCGTACATGCTAGCCTTGTACGTGTCTCACTCCGAGTCATCAGGGTTCGTACCTGCTAGCCTTGTACACGCCTCGCTCCGAGTCATCGGGGTTCATACCTGCTAGCCTTGTACACGTCTAGCTCCACTGAGGCATCGGGGTTCATACCTGCTAGCCTTGTACACGTCTAGCTCCGAGTCATCAGGGTTCGTACCTGCTAGCCTTGTACGTGTCTCGCTCTACTGAGTCATCAGGGTTTGTACCTGCTAGCCTTGTACACGTCTCGCTCCACCGAGTCATCAGGGTTCGTACCTGCTAGCCTTGTACGCGTCTAGCTCCACTGAGGCATCGGGGTTCATACCTGCTAGCCTTGTACACGTCTAGCTCCGAGTCATCAGGGTTCGTACCTGCTAGCCTTGTACGTGTCTCACTCAGAGTCATCAGGGTTCGTACCTGCTAGCCTTGTACGTGTCTCGCTCTACTGAGTCATCAGGGTTTGTACCTGCTAGCCTTGTACACGTCTCGCTCCACCGAGTCATCAGGGTTCGTACCTGCTAGCCTTGTACACGTCTCGCTCTGAGTCATCAGGGTTCGTACCTGCTAGCCTTGTACGTGTCTCACTCCGAGTCATCAGGGTTCGTACCTGCTAGCCTTGTACGTGTTTCGTTCTGAGTCATCAGGGTTCGTACCTGCTAGCCTTGTACGTGTCTCGCTCTGAGTCATCGGGGTTCATACCTGCTAGCCTTGTACGCATCTCACTCCACTGAGTCATCAGGGTTCATACCTGCTAGCCTTGTACACGTCTCATTCCGCCGAGTCATCGGGGTTCATACCTACTAGCCTTGTACGTGTCTCACTCCACTGAGTCATCAGGGTTCATACCTACTAGCCTTGTACACGTCTCGCTCCACTGAGTCATCGGGGTTCGTACTTGCTAGCCTTGTACACGTATCGCTCCGAGTCATCTGGTGTTCGTACCTGCTAGCCTTGTACGTGTCTCACTCCGAGTCATCAGGGTTCGTACATGCTAGCCTTGTACGTGTCTCACTCCGAGTCATCAGGGTTCGTACCTGCTAGCCTTGTACACACCTCGCTCCGAGTCATCGGGGTTCATACCTGCTAGCCTTGTACACGTCTAGCTCCACTGAGTCATCGGGGTTCATACCTGCTAGCCTTGTACACATCTAGCTCCGAGTCATCAGGGTTCGTACCTGCTAGCCTTGTACACGTCTTGCTCCGAGTCATCAGGTTTCGTACCTGCTAGCCTTGTACACGTCTCGCTCTGAGTCATCAGGGTTCGTACCTGCTAGCCTTGTACGTGTCTCACTCTGAGTCATCAGGGTTCGTACCTGCTAGCCTTGTACGCGTCTCATTCCACCGAGTCATCGGGGTTCATACCTGCTAGCCTTGTACACGTCTAGCTCCACTGAGTCCTCAGGTTTCATACCAGGGTTTCTGGTTGGTGGTATATCATCAACATCCAGGGTTTCTGGTTGGTGGTATATCATTAACATCCAGGGGTTCTGGTTGGTGGTATGTCATCATCAACATCCAGGGTTCTGGTTGGTGGTATATCATCAACATCCAGGGTTCTGGTTGGTGGTATATCATCAACATCCAGGGTTTCTGGTTGGTGGTATCTCATCAACACATCTCCTAATGGAACCTGTGACTGATGATTCCTCAAAGTTGATGGATGAGTCCTGCGTGGATGAATATTTGAGAATATTCCAATCGGTATTCTGAAAATAGTCCGGTGGCATTGGCCTCAAACATCTGTTGTTCAACCTAGGCCGTGCTTGACCATGCTTCAATTCTATACCTGCAGTTGAGGCTGGAGTTTCGCCCCCTCACCTCTTCCTGATTATGTTTCTTAAGTCACCCACACCAGGCATTAGACTACAACACTGTTCATGCTGGGATCTCCTCCATTACCTCCAACCCCCTTTCTTCTTCCTATAGGGGTTTGCAGATGCGACTCATGGAGTCCCGTAGGGGTTTAGACTAGAGGAATAACAGGGTTAGGGGCTTTGGTCAAACAGGTGGTGCTGGTGCTGTGATGGGTTCAAAGGTCAAACAGAAGTACATTAAGGCTCCCTGGTCGCAGTGACCCTTTGTATATACAGGCTGTCACTCTCTGAGAGCACTGATCCATTACCCTTTTCCCTGTGTGTGTGTGTGTGTGTGTGTGTGTGTGTGTGTGTGTGTGTGTGTGGGGGGTTAGATACATTACCCCTGTTCTCCTAGACAGAGCCCGTGTCCGCACGTCTGTCCGTCCCTGCACACTGCACACCTATACAGGGGAAACACACTGCACACCTATACAGGGGAAACACACTGCACACCTATACAGGGGAAACACACTGCACACCTATACAGGGGGAACACACTGCACACCTATACAGGGGGAACATACTGCACAGCTATACAGGGGAAACACACTGCACAGCTATACAGGGGAAACACATTATACACACTGCACACCTATACAGGGGATACACAGTATACACACTGCACACCTATACAGGGGAAACATATTATACACACTGCACACCTATACAGGGGAAACATAGTATACACACTGCTCACCTATACAGGGGGAACACACTGCACACCTATACAGGGGAAACACACTGCACACCTATACAGGGGAAACACATTATACACACTGCACACCTATACAGGGGAAACACATTATACACACTGTACACCTATACAGGGGAAACATAGTATACACACTGCACACCTATACAGGGGAAACACACTGCACACCTATACAGGGGAAACACATTATACACACTGCACACCTATACAGGGGAAACACACTGCACACCTATACAGGGGAAACACACTGCACACCTATACAGGGGAAACACATTATACACACTGCACACCTATACAGGGGAAACACACTGCACACCTATACAGGGGAAACACATTATACACACTGCACACCTATACAGGGGAAACACACTGCACACCTATACAGGGGAAACACACTGCACACCTATACAGGGGAAACACATTATACACACTGCACACCTATACAGGGGAAACACACTGCACACCTATACAGGGGAAACATATTATACACACTGCACACCTATACAGGGGAAACACATTATACACACTGCACACCTATACAGGGGAAACATAGTATACACACTGCAGACCTATACAGGGGAAACACACTGCACACCTATACAGGGGAAACACACTACACACCTATACAGGGGACACACATTATACACACTGCACAACTATACAGGGGAAACACATTATACACACTGCACACCTATACAGGGGATACACACGATACACCTATACAGGGGAAACACACTGCACACCTATACAGGGGAAACACATTATACACACTGCACACCTATACAGGGGAAACACATTATACACACTGCACACCTATACAGGGGAAACACACTGCACACCTATACAGGGGAAACACATTATACACACTGCACACCTATACAGGGGAAACACATTATACACACTGCACACCTATACAGGGGAAACTTAGTATACACACTGTACACCTATACAGGGGAAACATAGTATACACACTGCTCACCTATACAGGGGGAACACACTGCACACCTATACAGGGGAAACACACTGCACACCTATACAGGGGAAACACACTGCACACCTATACAGGGGAAACACATTATACACACTGCACACCTATACAGGGGAAACACATTATACACACTGTACACCTATACAGGGGAAACATAGTATACACACTACACACCTATACAGGGGAAACACACTGCACACCTATACAGGGGAAACACATTATACACACTGCACACCTATACAGGGGAAACACACTGCACACCTATACAGGGGAAACACACTGCACACCTATACAGGGGAAACACATTATACACACTGCACACCTATACAGGGGAAACACATTATACACACTGCACACCTATACAGGGGAAACACACTGCACATCTATACAGGGGAAACACACTGCACACCTATACAGGGGAAACACATTATACACACTGCACACCTATACAGGGGAAACACACTGCACACCTATACAGGGGAAACATATTATACACACTGCACACCTATACAGGGGATACACACAATACACACTACACACCTATACAGGGGAAACACACTGCACACCTATACAGGGGAAACACATTATACACACTGCACACCTATACAGGGGAAACACATTATACACACTGCACACCTATACAGGGGAAACACACTGCACATCTATACAGGGGAAACACACTGCACACCTATACAGGGGAAACACATTATACACACTGCACACCTATACAGGGGAAACACACTGCACACCTATACAGGGGAAACATATTATACACACTGCACACCTATACAGGGGATACACACAATACACACTACACACCTATACAGGGGAAACACACTGCACACCTATACAGGGGAAACACATTATACACACTGCACACCTATACAGGGGAAACACATTATACACACTGCACACCTATACAGGGGAAACACATTATACACACTGCACAGCTATACAGGGGAAACAAAGTATACACACTGCACACCTATACAGGGGAAACACATTATACACACTGCACACCTATACAGGGGAAACACACTATACACCTATACAGGGGAAACATAGTATACACACTGCACACCTATACAGGGGAAACATAGTATACACACTGCACACCTATACAGGGGAAACACACTGCACACCTATACAGGGGAAACACACTGCACACCTATACAGGGGAAACACATTATACACACTGCACACCTATACAGGGGAAACACATTATACACACTGTACACCTATACAGGGGAAACATAGTATACACACTGCTCACCTATACAGGGGAAACACATTATACACACTGTACACCTATACAGGGGAAACATAGTATACACACTGCACACTTATACAGGGGAAACACATTATACACACTGTACACCTATACAGGGGAAACACATTATACACACTGCACACCTATACAGGGGAAACATTATACACACTGCACACCTATACAGGGGAAACATAGTATACACACTGCACACCTATACAGGGGAAACACACTGCACACCTATACAGGGGAAACACATTATACACACTGCACACCTATACAGGGGAAACACATTATACACACTGCACACCTATACAGGGGAAACATAGTATACACACTGCACACCTATACAGGGGAAACACATTATACACACTGTACACCTATACAGGGGAAACACATTATACACACTGCACAGCTATACAGGGGAAACATATTATACACACTGCACACCTATACAGGGGAAACACATTATACACACTGCACACCTATACAGGGGAAACATATTATAGTCACTGCACACCTATACAGGGGAAACATATTATACACACTGCACACCTATACAGGGGAAACACACTGCACACCTATACAGGGGAAACACATTATACACACTGCACACCTATACAGGGGAAACACATTATACACACTGCACACCTATACAGGGGAAACTTAGTATACACACTGCAGACCTATACAGGGGAAACACACTGCACACCTATACAGGGGAAACACACTACACACCTATACAGGGGACACACATTATACACACTGCACACCTATACAGGGGAAACATAGTATACACACTGCACACCTATACAGGGGAAACACATTATATACACTGCACACCTATACAGGGGAAACACACTATACACACTGCACACCTATACAGGGGATACACACGATACACACTGCACACCTATACAGGGGAAACACACTGCACACCTATACAGGGGAAACACATTATACACACTGCACACCTATACAGGGGAAACACATTATACACACTGCACACCTATACAGGGGAAACATATTATAGTCACTGCACACCTATACAGGGGAAACATATTATACACACTGCACACCTATACAGGGGAAACACACTGCACACCTATACAGGGGAAACACATTATACACACTGCACACCTATACAGGGGAAACACATTATACACACTGCACACCTATACAGGGGAAACTTAGTATACACACTGCAGACCTATACAGGGGAAACACACTACACACCTATACAGGGGACACACATTATACACACTGCACACCTATACAGGGGAAACATAGTATACACACTGCACACCTATACAGGGGAAACACATTATATACACTGCACACCTATACAGGGGAAACACACTATACACACTGCACACCTATACAGGGGATACACACGATACACACTGCACACCTATACAGGGGAAACACACTGCACACCTATACAGGGGAAACACATTATACACACTGCACACCTATACAGGGGAAACACATTATACACACTGCACACCTATACAGGGGAAACACATTATACAACCTGCACAGCTATACAGGGGAAACAAAGTATACACACTGCACACCTATACAGGGGAAACACATTATACACACTGCACACCTATTCAGGGGAAACACACTATACACCTATACAGGGGAAACATAGTATACACACTGCACACCTATACAGGGGAAACATAGTATACACACTGCACACCTATACAGGGGAAACATAGTATACACACTGCACACCTATACAGGGGAAACACACTGCACACCTATACAGGGGAAACACACTGCACACCTATACAGGGGAAACACATTATACACACTGCACACCTATACAGGGGAAACACATTATACACACTGTACACCTATACAGGGGAAACATAGTATACACACTGCTCACCTATACAGGGGAAACACATTATACACACTGTACACCTATACAGGGGAAACATAGTATACACACTGCACACTTATACAGGGGAAACACATTATACACACTGTACACCTATACAGGGGAAACACATTATACACACTGCACACCTATACAGGGGAAACACATTATACACACTGCACACCTATACAGGGGAAACATATTATACACACTGCACACCTATACAGGGAAACACATTATACACACTCCACACCTATACAGGGGAAACATATTATACACACTGCACACTTATACAGGGGAAACACATTATACACACTGTACACCTATACAGGGGAAACACATTATACACACTGCACACCTATACAGGGGAAACACATTATACACACTCCACACCTATACAGGGGAAACACATTATACACACTGCACACTTATACAGGGGAAACACATTATACACACTGCACACCTATACAGGGGAAACACATTATACACACTGCACACCTATACAGGGGAAACATATTATACTCACTGCACACCTATACAGGGGAAACACACTGCACACCTATACAGGGGAAACACATTATACACACTGCACACCTATACAGGGGCAACATAGTATACACACTGCAGACCTATACAGGGGAAACACACTGCACACCTATACAGGGGAAACACACTGCACACCTATACAGGGGGAACACACTGCACACCTATACAGGGGGAACATACTGCAGACCTATACAGGGGGAACATACTGCACAGCTATACAGGGGAAACACACTGCACAGCTATACAGGGGAAACACATTATACACACTGCACACCTATACAGGGGATACACAGTATACACACTGCACACCTATACAGGGGAAACATATTATACACACTGCACACCTATACAGGGGAAACACACTGTACACCTATACAGGGGAAACACATTATACACACTGCACACCTATACAGGGGATACACACTATACACACTGCACACCTATACAGGGGAAACACACTGCACACCTATACAGGGGAAACACATTATACACACTGCACACCTATACAGGGGAAACACATTATACACACTGCACACCTATACAGGGGAAACATAGTATACACACTGCACACCTATACAGGGGAAACACATTATACACACTGCACACGTATACAGGGGAAACACATTATACACACTGCACACCTATACAGGGGAAACACATTATACACACTGCACACCTATACAGGGGAAACATAGTATACACACTGCACACCTATACAGGGGGAACACACTGCACACCTATACAGGGGAAACACACTGCACAGCTATACAGCGGGAACACACTGCACACCTATACAGGGGAAACACACTGCACACCTATACAGGGGGAACACACTGCACACCTATACAGGGGAAACACATTATACACACTGCACAGCTATACAGGGGAAACAAAGTATACACACTGTACACCTATACAGGGGAAACATAGTATACACAGTGCACACCTATACAGGGGAAACATAGTATACACACTGCACACCTATACAGGGGAAACACACTGCACACCTATACAGGGGAAACACATTATACACACTGCACACCTATACAGGGGAAACATAGTATACACACTGCACACCTATACAGGGGAAACATATTATACACACTGCACACCTATACAGGGGAAACATAGTATACACACTGCACACCTATACAGGGGAAACACATTATACACACTGCACACCTATACAGGGGAAACACATTATACACACTGCACACCTATACAGGGGAAACATAGTATACACACTGCACACCTATACAGGGGAAACACATTATACACACTGCACACCTATACAGGGGATACACACTATACACACTGCACACCTATACAGGGGAAACACACTGCACACCTATACAGGGGAAACATAGTATACACACTGCACACCTATACAGGGGGAACACACTGCACACCTATACAGGGGAAACATACTGCACAGCTATACAGCGGGAACACACTGCACACCTATACAGGGGAAACACACTGCACACCTATACAGGGGGAACACACTGCACACCTATACAGGGGGAACACACTGCACACCTATACAGGGGAAACACATTATACACACTGCACACCTATACAGGGGAAACACATTATACACACTGCACAGCTATACAGGGGAAACAAAGTATACACACTGTACACCTATACAGGGGAAACATAGTGTACACACTGCACACCTATACAGGGGACACACATTATACACACTGCACAACTATACAGGGGAAACACATTATACACACTGCACACCTATACAGGGGATACACACGATACACCTATACAGGGGAAACACACTGCACACCTATACAGGGGAAACACATTATACACACTGCACACCTATACAGGGGAAACACATTATACACACTGCACACCTATACAGGGGAAACACACTGCACACCTATACAGGGGAAACACATTATACACACTGCACACCTATACAGGGGAAACACATTATACACACTGCACACCTATACAGGGGAAACTTAGTATACACACTGTACACCTATACAGGGGAAACATAGTATACACACTGCTCACCTATACAGGGGGAACACACTGCACACCTATACAGGGGAAACACACTGCACACCTATACAGGGGAAACACACTGCACACCTATACAGGGGAAACACATTATACACACTGCACACCTATACAGGGGAAACACATTATACACACTGTACACCTATACAGGGGAAACATAGTATACACACTACACACCTATACAGGGGAAACACACTGCACACCTATACAGGGGAAACACATTATACACACTGCACACCTATACAGGGGAAACACACTGCACACCTATACAGGGGAAACACACTGCACACCTATACAGGGGAAACACATTATACACACTGCACACCTATACAGGGGAAACACATTATACACACTGCACACCTATACAGGGGAAACACACTGCACATCTATACAGGGGAAACACACTGCACACCTATACAGGGGAAACACATTATACACACTGCACACCTATACAGGGGAAACACACTGCACACCTATACAGGGGAAACATATTATACACACTGCACACCTATACAGGGGAAACACATTATACACACTGCACACCTATACAGGGGAAACACATTATACACACTGCACACCTATACAGGGGAAACTTAGTATACACACTGCAGACCTATACAGGGGAAACACACTGCACACCTATACAGGGGAAACACACTACACACCTTTACAGGGGACACACATTATACACACTGCACACCTATACAGGGGAAACATAGTATACACACTGCACACCTATACAGGGGAAACACATTATATACACTGCACACCTATACAGGGGAAACACACTATACACACTGCACACCTATACAGGGGATACACACGATACACACTGCACACCTATACAGGGGAAACACACTGCACACCTATACAGGGGAAACACATTATACACACTGCACACCTATACAGGGGAAACACATTATACACACTGCACACCTATACAGGGGAAACATATTATAGTCACTGCACACCTATACAGGGGAAACATATTATACACACTGCACACCTATACAGGGGAAACACACTGCACACCTATACAGGGGAAACACATTATACACACTGCACACCTATACAGGGGAAACACATTATACACACTGCACACCTATACAGGGGAAACTTAGTATACACACTGCAGACCTATACAGGGGAAACACACTACACACCTATACAGGGGACACACATTATACACACTGCACACCTATACAGGGGAAACATAGTATACACACTGCACACCTATACAGGGGAAACACATTATATACACTGCACACCTATACAGGGGAAACACACTATACACACTGCACACCTATACAGGGGATACACACGATACACACTGCACACCTATACAGGGGAAACACACTGCACACCTATACAGGGGAAACACATTATACACACTGCACACCTATACAGGGGAAACACATTATACACACTGCACACCTATACAGGGGAAACACATTATACAACCTGCACAGCTATACAGGGGAAACAAAGTATACACACTGCACACCTATACAGGGGAAACACATTATACACACTGCACACCTATTCAGGGGAAACACACTATACACCTATACAGGGGAAACATAGTATACACACTGCACACCTATACAGGGGAAACATAGTATACACACTGCACACCTATACAGGGGAAACATAGTATACACACTGCACACCTATACAGGGGAAACACACTGCACACCTATACAGGGGAAACACACTGCACACCTATACAGGGGAAACACATTATACACACTGCACACCTATACAGGGGAAACACATTATACACACTGTACACCTATACAGGGGAAACATAGTATACACACTGCTCACCTATACAGGGGAAACACATTATACACACTGTACACCTATACAGGGGAAACATAGTATACACACTGCACACTTATACAGGGGAAACACATTATACACACTGTACACCTATACAGGGGAAACACATTATACACACTGCACACCTATACAGGGGAAACACATTATACACACTGCACACCTATACAGGGGAAACATATTATACACACTGCACACCTATACAGGGAAACACATTATACACACTCCACACCTATACAGGGGAAACATATTATACACACTGCACACTTATACAGGGGAAACACATTATACACACTGTACACCTATACAGGGGAAACACATTATACACACTGCACACCTATACAGGGGAAACACATTATACACACTCCACACCTATACAGGGGAAACACATTATACACACTGCACACTTATACAGGGGAAACACATTATACACACTGCACACCTATACAGGGGAAACACATTATACACACTGCACACCTATACAGGGGAAACATATTATACTCACTGCACACCTATACAGGGGAAACACACTGCACACCTATACAGGGGAAACACATTATACACACTGCACACCTATACAGGGGCAACATAGTATACACACTGCAGACCTATACAGGGGAAACACACTGCACACCTATACAGGGGAAACACACTGCACACCTATACAGGGGGAACACACTGCACACCTATACAGGGGGAACATACTGCACACCTATACAGGGGGAACATACTGCACAGCTATACAGGGGAAACACACTGCACAGCTATACAGGGGAAACACATTATACACACTGCACACCTATACAGGGGATACACAGTATACACACTGCACACCTATACAGGGGAAACATATTATACACACTGCACACCTATACAGGGGAAACACACTGTACACCTATACAGGGGAAACACATTATACACACTGCACCTATACAGGGGAAACACATTATACACACTGTACACCTATACAGGGGAAACATAGTATACACACTGCTCACCTATACAGGGGGGACACACTGCACACCTATACAGGGGAAACACATTATACACACTGCACACCTATACAGGGGATACACACTATACACACTGCACACCTATACAGGGGAAACACACTGCACACCTATACAGGGGAAACACATTATACACACTGCACACCTATACAGGGGAAACACATTATACACACTGCACACCTATACAGGGGAAACATAGTATACACACTGCACACCTATACAGGGGAAACACATTATACACACTGCACACGTATACAGGGGAAACACATTATACACACTGCACACCTATACAGGGGAAACACATTATACACACTGCACACCTATACAGGGGAAACATAGTATACACACTGCACACCTATACAGGGGGAACACACTGCACACCTATACAGGGGAAACACACTGCACAGCTATACAGCGGGAACACACTGCACACCTATACAGGGGAAACACACTGCACACCTATACAGGGGGAACACACTGCACACCTATACAGGGGAAACACATTATACACACTGCACAGCTATACAGGGGAAACAAAGTATACACACTGTACACCTATACAGGGGAAACATAGTATACACAGTGCACACCTATACAGGGGAAACATAGTATACACACTGCACACCTATACAGGGGAAACACACTGCACACCTATACAGGGGAAACACATTATACACACTGCACACCTATACAGGGGAAACATAGTATACACACTGCACACCTATACAGGGGAAACATATTATACACACTGCACACCTATACAGGGGAAACACATTATACACACTGCACACCTATACAGGGGAAACACATTATACACACTGCACACCTATACAGGGGAAACATAGTATACACACTGCACACCTATACAGGGGAAACACATTATACACACTGCACACCTATACAGGGGATACACACTATACACACTGCACACCTATACAGGGGAAACACACTGCACACCTATACAGGGGAAACATAGTATACACACTGCACACCTATACAGGGGGAACACACTGCACACCTATACAGGGGAAACATACTGCACAGCTATACAGCGGGAACACACTGCACACCTATACAGGGGAAACACACTGCACACCTATACAGGGGGAACACACTGCACACCTATACAGGGGGAACACACTGCACACCTATACAGGGGAAACACATTATACACACTGCACACCTATACAGGGGAAACACATTATACACACTGCACAGCTATACAGGGGAAACAAAGTATACACACTGTACACCTATACAGGGGAAACATAGTGTACACACTGCACACCTATACAGGGGAAACATAGTATACACACTGCACACCTATACAGGGGAAACACACTGCACACCTATACAGGGGAAACACATTATACACACTGCACACCTATACAGGGGAAACATAGTATACACACTGCACACCTATACAGGGGAAACATATTATACACACTGCACACCTATACAGGGGAAACATAGTATACACACTGCACACCTATACAGGGGAAACACATTATACACACTGCACACCTATACAGGGGAAACACATTATACACACTGCACACCTATACAGGGGAAACATAGTATACACACTGCACACCTATACAGGGGAAACACATTATACACACTGCACACCTATACAGGGGATACACACTATACACACTGCACACCTATACAGGGGAAACACACTGCACACCTATACAGGGGAAACACACTGCACACCTATACAGGGGAAACACATTATACACACTGCACACCTATACAGGGGAAACACATTATACACACTGCACACCTATACAGGCGAAACACACTGCACACCTATACAGGGGAAACACATTATACACACTGCACACCTATACAGGGGAAACATAGTATACACACTGCACACCTATACAGGGGAAACATATTATACACACTGCACACCTATACAGGGGAAACACATTATACACACTGCACACCTATTCAGGGGAAACACAGTATACACACTGCACACCTATACAGGGGAAACATATTATACACACTGCACACCTATACAGGGGAAACATATTATACACACTGCACACCTATACAGGGGAAACACACTGCACACCTATACAGGGGAAACACATTATACACACTGCACACCTATACAGGGGAAACATAGTATACACACTGCAGACCTATACAGGGGAAACACAATGCACACCTATACAGGGGAAACACACTACACACCTATACAGGGGACACACATTATACACACTGCACACCTATACAGGGGAAACATAGTATACACACTGCACACCTATACAGGGGAAACACATTATATACACTGCACACCTATACAGGGGAAACACACTATACACACTGCACACCTATACAGGGGATACACACGATACACACTGCACACCTATACAGGGGAAACACACTGCACACCTATACAGGGGAAACACATTATACACACTGCACACCTATACAGGGGAAACACATTATACACACTGCACACCTATACAGGGGAAACACATTATACAACCTGCACAGCTATACAGGGGAAACAAAGTATACACACTGCACACCTATACAGGGGAAACACATTATACACACTGCACACCTATTCAGGGGAAACACACTATACACCTATACAGGGGAAACATAGTATACACACTGCACACCTATACAGGGGAAACATAGTATACACACTGCACACCTATACAGGGGAAACACACTGCACACCTATACAGGGGAAACACACTGCACACCTATACAGGGGAAACACATTATACACACTGCACACCTATACAGGGGAAACACATTATACACACTGTACACCTATACAGGGGAAACATAGTAT
This sequence comes from Salvelinus alpinus, assembly GCF_045679555.1. NCBI lineage: Eukaryota > Metazoa > Chordata > Actinopteri > Salmoniformes > Salmonidae > Salvelinus > Salvelinus alpinus. The sequence goes on along the minus strand of NC_092099.1, from coordinate 41,968,287 downwards.
ACACACTGCTCACCTATACAGGGGAAACACATTATACACACTGTACACCTATACAGGGGAAACATAGTATACACACTGCACACTTATACAGGGGAAACACATTATACACACTGTACACCTATACAGGGGAAACACATTATACACACTGCACACATATACAGGGGAAACACATTATACACACTGCACACCTATACAGGGGAAACATATTATACACACTGCACACCTATACAGGGGAAACACATTATACACACTGCACACCTATACAGGGGAAACATATTATACTCACTGCACACCTATACAGGGGAAACACACTGCACACCTATACAGGGGGAACACACTGCACACCTATACAGGGGAAACACATTATACACACTGCACAGCTATACAGGGGAAACAAAGTATACACACTGTACACCTATACAGGGGAAACATAGTATACACAGTGCACACCTATACAGGGGAAACATAGTATACACACTGCACACCTATACAGGGGAAACACAATGCACACCTATACAGGGGAAACACATTATACACACTGCACACCTATACAGGGGAAACATAGTATACACACTGCACACCTATACAGGGGAAACATATTATACACACTGCACACCTATACAGGGGAAACATAGTATACACACTGCACACCTATACAGGGGAAACACATTATACACACTGCACACCTATACAGGGGAAACACATTATACACACTGCACACCTATACAGGGGAAACATAGTATACACACTGCACACCTATACAGGGGAAACACATTATACACACTGCACACCTATACAGGGGATACACACTATACACACTGCACACCTATACAGGGGAAACACACTGCACACCTATACAGGGGAAACATAGTATACACACTGCACACCTATACAGGGGGAACACACTGCACACCTATACAGGGGAAACATACTGCACAGCTATACAGCGGGAACACACTGCACACCTATACAGGGGAAACACACTGCACACCTATACAGGGGGAACACACTGCACACCTATACAGGGGGAACACACTGCACACCTACAGTGGGGAGAACAAGTATTTGATACACTGCTGATTTTGCATATTTTCCTACTTACAAAGCATGTAGAGGTCTGTAATTTTTATCATAGGTACACTTCAACTGTGAGAGACGGAATCTAAAACAAAAATCCAGAAAATCACATTGTATGATTTTTAAGTAATTAATTAGCATTTTATTGCATGACATAAGTATTTGATACATCAGAAAAGCAGAACTTAATATTTGGTACAGAATCCTTTGTTTGCAATTACAGAGATCATACGTTTCCTGTAGTTCTTGACCAGGTTTGCACACACTGCAGCAGGGATTTTGGCCCACTCCTCCATACAGACCTTCTCCAGATCCTTCAGGTTTCGGGGCTGTCGCTGGGCAATACGGACTTTCAGCTCCCTCCAAAGATTTTCTATTGGGTTCAGGTCTGGAGACTGGCTAGGCCACTCCAGGACCTTGAGATACTTCTTACGGAGCCACTCCTTAGTTGCCCTGGCTGTGTGTTTCGGGTCGTTGTCATGCTGGAAGACCCAGCCACGACCCATCATCAATGCTCTTACTGAGGGAAGGAGGTTGTTGGCTAAGATCTCGCAATACATGGCCCCATCCATCCTCCCCTCAATACGGTGCAGTCGTCCTGTCCCCTTTGCAGAAAAGCATCCCCAAAGAATTATGTTTCCACCTCCATGCTTCACGGTTGGGATGGTGTTCTTGGGGTTGTACTCATCCTTCTTCTTCCTCCAAACACGGCGAGTGGAGTTTAGACCAAAAAGCTCTATTTTTGAATCATCAGACCACATGACCTTCTCTCATTCCTCCTCTGGATCATCCAGATGGTCATTGGCAAACTTCAGACGGGCCTGGACATGCGCCTGCTTGAGCAGGGGGACCTTGTGTGCGCTGCAGGATTTTAATCCATGACGGCGTAGTGTGTTACTAATGGTTTTCTTTGAGACTGTGGTCCCAGCTCTCTTCAGGTCATTGACCAGGTCCTGCCGTGTAGTTCTGGGCTGATCCCTCACCTTCCTCATGATCATTGATGCCCCACGAGGTGAGATCTTGCATGGAGCCCCAGACCGAGGGTGATTGACCATCATCTTGAACTTCTTCTATTTTCTAATAATTGCGCCAACAGTTGTTGCCTTCTCACCAAGCTGCTTGCCTATTGTCCTGTAGCCCATCCCAGCCTTGTGCAGGTCTACAATTTTATCCCTGATGTCCTTACACAGCTCTCTGGTCTTGGCCATTGTGGAGAGGTTGGAGTCTGTTTGATTGAGTGTGTGGACAGGTGTCTTTTATACAGGTAACGAGTTCAAACAGGTGCAGTTAATACAGGTAATGAGTGGAGAACAGGAGGGCTTCTTAAAGAAAAACTAACAGGTCTGTGAGAGCCGGAATTCTTACTGGTTGGTAGGTGATCAAATACTTATGTCATGCAATAAAATGCAAATTAATTACTTAAAAATCATACAATGTGATTTTCTGGATTTTTGTTTTAGATTCCGTCTCTCACAGTTGAAGTGTACCTATGATAAAAATTACAGACCTCTACATGCTTTGTAAGTAGGAAAACCTGCAAAATCGGCAGTGTATCAAATACTTGTTCTCCCCACTGTATACAGGGGAAACACATTATACACACTGCACACCTATACAGGGGAAACACATTATACACACTGCACAGCTATACAGGGGAAACAAAGTATACACACTGTACACCTATACAGGGGAAACATAGTATACACACTGCACACCTATACAGGGGAAACATAGTATACACACTGCACACCTATACAGGGGAAACACACTGCACACCTATACAGGGGAAACACATTATACACACTGCACACCTATACAGGGGAAACACATTATACACACTGCACACCTATACAGGGGAAACACATTATACACACTGCACACCTATACAGGGGAAACATAGTATACACACTGCACACCTATACAGGGGAAACACATTATACACACTGCACACCTATACAGGGGATACACACTATACACACTGCACACCTATACAGGGGAAACACACTGCACACCTATACAGGGGAAACACACTGCACACCTATACAGGGGAAACACATTATACACACTGCACACCTATACAGGGGAAACACATTATACACACTGCACAGCTATACAGGTGAAACACACTGCACACCTATACAGGGGAAACACATTATACACACTGCACACCTATACAGGGGAAACATAGTATACACACTGCACACCTATACAGGGGAAACATATTATACACACTGCACACCTATACAGGGGAAACACATTATACACACTGCACACCTATTCAGGGGAAACACAGTATACACACTGCACACCTATACAGGGGAAACATATTATACACACTGCACACCTATACAGGGGAAACATATTATACACACTGCACACCTATACAGGGGAAACACACTGCACACCTATACAGGGGAAACACATTATACACACTGCACACCTATACAGGGGAAACATAGTATACACACTGCAGACCTATACAGGGGAAACACACTGCACACCTATACAGGGGAAACACACTACACACCTATACAGGGGACACACATTATACACACTGCACACCTATACAGGGGAAACATAGTATACACACTGCACACCTATACAGGGGAAACACATTATATACACTGCACACCTATACAGGGGAAACACACTATACACACTGCACACCTATACAGGGGATACACACGATACACACTGCACACCTATACAGGGGAAACACACTGCACACCTATACAGGGGAAACACATTATACACACTGCACACCTATACAGGGGAAACACATTATACACACTGCACACCTATACAGGGGAAACACATTATACAACCTGCACAGCTATACAGGGGAAACAAAGTATACACACTGCACACCTATACAGGGGAAACACATTATACACACTGCACACCTATTCAGGGGAAACACACTATACACCTATACAGGGGAAACATAGTATACACACTGCACACCTATACAGGGGAAACATAGTATACACACTGCACACCTATACAGGGGAAACATAGTATACACACTGCACACCTATACAGGGGAAACACACTGCACACCTATACAGGGGAAACACACTGCACACCTATACAGGGGAAACACATTATACACACTGCACACCTATACAGGGGAAACACATTATACACAATGTACACCTATACAGGGGAAACATAGTATACACACTGCTCACCTATACAGGGGAAACACATTATACACACTGTACACCTATACAGGGGAAACATAGTATACACACTGCACACTTATACAGGGGAAACACATTATACACACTCTACACCTATACAGGGGAAACACATTATACACACTGCACACCTATACAGGGGAAACACATTATACACACTGCACACCTATACAGGGGAAACATATTATACACACTGCACACCTATACAGGGGAAACACATTATACACACTGCACACCTATACAGGGGAAACATATTATACTCACTGCACACCTATACAGGGGAAACATATTATACACACTGCACACCTATACAGGGGAAACACACTGCACACCTATACAGGGGAAACACATTATACACACTGCACACCTATACAGGGGAAACACATTATACACACTGCACACCTATACAGGGGAAACATAGTATACACACTGCAGACCTATACAGGGGAAACACACTGCACACCTATACAGGGGAAACACACTGCACACCTATACAGGGGGAACACACTGCACACCTATACAGGGGGAACATACTGCACAGCTATACAGGGGAAACACACTGCACAGCTATACAGGGGAAACACATTATACACACTGCACACCTATACAGGGGATACACAGTATACACACTGCACACCTATACAGGGGAAACATATTATACACACTGCACACCTATACAGGGGAAACACACTGTACACCTATACAGGGGAAATACATTATACACACTGCACCTATACAGGGGAAACACATTATACACACTGTACACCTATACAGGGGAAACATAGTATACACACTGCTCACCTATACAGGGGGGAAACACTGCACACCTATACAGGGGAAACACATTATACACACTGCACACCTATACAGGGGAAACACATTATACACACTGCACACCTATACAGGGGAAACATAGTATACACACTGCACACCTATACAGGGGAAACACATTATACACACTGCACACCTATACAGGGGATACACACTATACACACTGCACACCTATACAGGGGAAACACACTGCACACCTATACAGGGGAAACACACTGCACACCTATACAGGGGAAACACATTATACACACTGCACACCTATACAGGGGAAACACATTATACACACTGCACACCTATACAGGGGAAACATAGTATACACACTGCACACCTATACAGGGGAAACATATTATACACACTGCACACCTATACAGGGGAAACACATTATACACACTGCACACCTATTCAGGGGAAACACAGTATACACACTGCACACCTATACAGGGGAAACATATTATACACACTGCACACCTATACAGGGGAAACATATTATACACACTGCACACCTATACAGGGGAAACACACTGCACACCTATACAGGGGAAACACATTATACACACTGCACACCTATACAGGGGAAACATAGTATACACACTGCAGACCTATACAGGGGAAACACACTGCACACCTATACAGGGGAAACACACTACACACCTATACAGGGGACACACATTATACACACTGCACACCTATACAGGGGAAACATAGTATACACACTGCACACCTATACAGGGGAAACACATTATATACACTGCACACCTATACAGGGGAAACACACTATACACACTGCACACCTATACAGGGGATACACACGATACACACTGCACACCTATACAGGGGAAACACACTGCACACCTATACAGGGGAAACACATTATACACACTGCACACCTATACAGGGGAAACACATTATACACACTGCACACCTATACAGGGGAAACATATTATACAACCTGCACAGCTAAACAGGGGAAACAAAGTATACACACTGCACACCTATACAGGGGAAACACATTATACACACTGCACACCTATTCAGGGGAAACACACTATACACCTATACAGGGGAAACATAGTATACACACTGCACACCTATACAGGGGAAACATAGTATACACACTGCACACCTATACAGGGGAAACATAGTATACACACTGCACACCTATACAGGGGAAACACACTGCACACCTATACAGGGGAAACACACTGCACACCTATACAGGGGAAACACATTATACACACTGCACACCTATACAGGGGAAACACATTATACACAATGTACACCTATACAGGGGAAACATAGTATACACACTGCTCACCTATACAGGGGAAACACATTATACACACTGTACACCTATACAGGGGAAACATAGTATACACACTGCACACTTATACAGGGGAAACACATTATACACACTGTACACCTATACAGGGGAAACACATTATACACACTGCACACCTATACAGGGGAAACACATTATACACACTGCACACCTATACAGGGGAAACATATTATACACACTGCACACCTATACAGGGGAAACATATTATACTCACTGCACACCTATACAGGGGAAACATATTATACACACTGCACACCTATACAGGGGAAACACACTGCACACCTATACAGGGGAAACACATTATACACACTGCACACCTATACAGGGGAAACATAGTATACACACTGCAGACCTATACAGGGGAAACACACTGCACACCTATACAGGGGAAACACACTGCACACCTATACAGGGGGAACACACTGCACACCTATACAGGGGGAACATACTGCACAGCTATACAGGGGAAACACACTGCACAGCTATACAGGGGAAACACATTATACACACTGCACACCTATACAGGGGATACACAGTATACACACTGCACACCTATACAGGGGAAACATATTATACACACTGCACACCTATACAGGGGAAACACACTGTGCACCTATACAGGGGAAACACATTATACACACTGCACCTATACAGGGGAAACACATTATACACACTGTACACCTATACAGGGGAAACATAGTATACACACTGCTCACCTATACAGGGGGGACACACTGCACACCTATACAGGGGAAACACATTATACACACTGCACACCTATACAGGGGAAACACACTATTATACACACTGCACACCTATACAGGGGAAACACACTGCACACCTATACAGGGGAAACACATTATACACACTGCACACCTATACAGGGGAAACACATTATACACACTGCACACCTATACAGGGGAAACATAGTATACACACTGCACACCTATACAGGGGAAACACATTATACACACTGCACACGTATACAGGGGAAACACATTATACACACTGCACACCTATACAGGGGAAACACATTATACACACTGCACACCTATACAGGGGAAACATAGTATACACACTGCACACCTATACAGGGGGAACACACTGCACACCTATACAGGGGAAACACACTGCACAGCTATACAGCGGGAACACACTGCACACCTATACAGGGGAAACACACTGCACACCTATACAGGGGGAACACACTGCACACCTATACAGGGGAAACACATTATACACACTGCACAGCTATACAGGGGAAACAAAGTATACACACTGTACACCTATACAGGGGAAACATAGTATACACAGTGCACACCTATACAGGGGAAACATAGTATACACACTGCACACCTATACAGGGGAAACACACTGCGCACCTATACAGGGGAAACACATTATACACACTGCACACCTATACAGGGGAAACATAGTATACACACTGCACACCTATACAGGGGCAACATATTATACACACTGCACACCTATACAGGGGAAACATAGTATACACACTGCACACCTATACAGGGGAAACACATTATACACACTGCACACCTATACAGGGGAAACACATTATACACACTGCACACCTATACAGGGGAAACATAGTATACACACTGCACACCTATACAGGGGAAACACATTATACACACTGCACACCTATACAGGGGATACACACTATACACACTGCACACCTATACAGGGGAAACACACTGCACACCTATACAGGGGAAACATAGTATACACACTGCACACCTATACAGGGGGAACACACTGCACACCTATACAGGGGAAACACACTGCACAGCTATACAGCGGGAACACACTGCACACCTATACAGGGGAAACACACTGCACACCTATACAGGGGGAACACACTGCACACCTATACAGGGGAAACACATTATACACACTGCACACCTATACAGGGGAAACACATTATACACACTGCACAGCTATACAGGGGAAACAAAGTATACACACTGTACACCTATACAGGGGAAACATAGTATACACACTGCACACCTATACAGGGGAAACATAGTATACACACTGCACACCTATACAGGGGAAACACACTGCACACCTATACAGGGGAAACACATTATACACACTGCACACCTATACAGGGGAAACATAGTATACACACTGCACACCTATACAGGGGAAACATATTATACACACTGCACACCTATACAGGGGAAACACATTATACACACTGCACACCTATACAGGGGAAACACATTATACACACTGCACACCTATACAGGGGAAACATAGTATACACACTGCACACCTATACAGGGGAAACACATTATACACACTGCACACCTATACAGGGGATACACACTATACACACTGCACACCTATACAGGGGAAACACACTGCACACCTATACAGGGGAAACACACTGCACACCTATACAGGGGAAACACATTATACACACTGCACACCTATACAGGGGAAACACATTATACACACTGCACACCTATACAGGCGAGACACACTGCACACCTATACAGGGGAAACACATTATACACACTGCACACCTATACAGGGGAAACATAGTATACACACTGCACACCTATACAGGGGAAACATATTATACACACTGCACACCTATACAGGGGAAACACATTATACACACTGCACACCTATACAGGGGAAACACACTGCACACCTATACAGGGGAAACACATTATACACACTGCACACCTATACAGGGGAAACATAGTATACACACTGCAGACCTATACAGGGGAAACACACTGCACACCTATACAGGGGAAACACACTACACACCTATACAGGGGACACACATTATACACACTGCACACCTATACAGGGGAAACATAGTATACACACTGCACACCTATACAGGGGAAACACATTATATACACTGCACACCTATACAGGGGAAACACACTATACACACTGCACACCTATACAGGGGATACACACGATACACACTGCACACCTATACAAGGGAAACACACTGCACACCTATACAGGGGAAACACATTATACACACTGCACACCTATACAGGGGAAACACATTATACACACTGCACACCTATACAGGGGAAACACATTATACAACCTGCACAGCTATACAGGGGAAACAAAGTATACACACTGCACACCTATACAGGGGAAACACATTATACACACTGCACACCTATTCAGGGGAAACACACTATACACCTATACAGGGGAAACATAGTATACACACTGCACACCTATACAGGGGAAACATAGTATACACACTGCACACCTATACAGGGGAAACATAGTATACACACTGCACACCTATACAGGGGAAACACACTGCACACCTATACAGGGGAAACACACTGCACACCTATACAGGGGAAACACATTATACACACTGCACACCTATACAGGGGAAACACATTATACACACTGTACACCTATACAGGGGAAACATAGTATACACACTGCTCACCTATACAGGGGAAACACATTATACACACTGTACACCTATACAGGGGAAACATAGTATACACACTGCACACTTATACAGGGGAAACACATTATACACACTGTACACCTATACAGGGGAAACACATTATACACACTGCACACCTATACAGGGGAAACACATTATACACACTGCACACCTATACAGGGGAAACATATTATACACACTGCACACCTATACAGGGGAAACACATTATACACACTGCACACTTATACAGGGGAAACATAGTATACTCACTGCACACCTATACAGGGGAAACATATTATACACACTGCACACCTATACAGGGGAAACATATTATACACACTGCACACCTATACAGGGGAAACACATTATACACACTGCACACCTATACAGGGGAAACACATTATACACACTGCACACCTATACAGGGGAAACACATTATACACACTGCACACCTATACAGGGGAAACATATTATACACACTGCACACCTATACAGGGGAAACACATTATACACACTGCACACCTATACAGGGGAAACATATTATACACACTGCACACCTATACAGGGGAAACATATTATACACACTGCACACCTATACAGGGGAAACACATTATACACACTGCACACCTATACAGGGGAAACACACTGTACACCTATACAGGGGAAACACATTATACACACTGCACACCTATACAGGGGAAACATATTATACACACTGCACACCTATACAGGGGAAACATATTATACTCACTGCACACCTATACAGGGGAAACATATTATACACACTGCACACCTATACAGGGGAAACATATTATACACACTGCACACCTATACAGGGGAAACACATTATACACACTGCACACCTATACAGGGGAAACACACTGTACACCTATACAGGGGAAACACATTATACACACTGCACACCTATACAGGGGAAACATATTATACACACTGCACACCTATACAGGGGAAACATATTATACACACTGCACACCTATACAGGGGAAACACACTGCACACCTATACAGGGGAAACACACTGCACACCTATACAGGGGGAACACACTGCACACCTATACAGGGGGAACATACTGCACAGCTATACAGGGGAAACACACTGCACAGCTATACAGGGGAAACACATTATACACACTGCACACCTATACAGGGGATACACAGTATACACACTGCACACCTATACAGGGGAAACATATTATACACACTGCACACCTATACAGGGGAAACACACTGTACACCTATACAGGGGAAACACATTATACACACTGCACCTATACAGGGGAAACACATTATACACACTGTACACCTATACAGGGGAAACATAGTATACACACTGCTCACCTATACAGGGGGGACACACTGCACACCTATACAGGGGAAACACATTATACACACTGCACACCTATACAGGGGAAACACACTGCACACCTATACAGGGGAAACACATTATACACACTGCACACCTATACAGGGGAAACACATTATACACACTGCACACCTATACAGGGGAAACATAGTATACACACTGCACACCTATACAGGGGAAACACATTATACACACTGCACACGTATACAGGGGAAACACATTATACACACTGCACACCTATACAGGGGAAACACATTATACACACTGCACACCTATACAGGGGAAACATAGTATACACACTGCACACCTATACAGGGGGAACACACTGCACACCTATACAGGGGAAACACACTGCACAGCTATACAGCGGGAACACACTGCACACCTATACAGGGGAAACACACTGCACACCTATACAGGGGGAACACACTGCACACCTATACAGGGGAAACACATTATACACACTGCACAGCTATACAGGGGAAACAAAGTATACACACTGTACACCTATACAGGGGAAACATAGTATACACAGTGCACACCTATACAGGGGAAACATAGTATACACACTGCACACCTATACAGGGGAAACACACTGCACACCTATACAGGGGAAACACATTATACACACTGCACACCTATACAGGGGAAACATAGTATACACACTGCACACCTATACAGGGGAAACATATTATACACACTGCACACCTATACAGGGGAAACATAGTATACACACTGCACACCTATACAGGGGAAACACATTATACACACTGCACACCTATACAGGGGAAACACATTATACACACTGCACACCTATACAGGGGAAACATAGTATACACACTGCACACTTATACAGAGGAAACACATTATACACACTGCACACCTATACAGGGGATACACACTATACACACTGCACACCTATACAGGGGAAACACACTGCACACCTATACAGGGGAAACATAGTATACACACTGCACACCTATACAGGGGGAACACACTGCACACCTATACAGGGGAAACACACTGCACAGCTATACAGCGGGAACACACTGCACACCTATACAGGGGAAACACACTGCACACCTATACAGGGGGAACACACTGCACACCTATACAGGGGGAACACACTGCACACCTATACAGGGGAAACACATTATACACACTGCACACCTATACAGGGGAAACACATTATACACACTGCACAGCTATACAGGGGAAACAAAGTATACACACTGTACACCTATACAGGGGAAACATAGTATACACACTGCACACCTATACAGGGGAAACATAGTATACACACTGCACACCTATACAGGGGAAACACACTGCACACCTATACAGGGGAAACACATCACACACAATGAACACCTATACAGGGGAAACATAGTATACACACTGCACACCTATACAGGGGAAACATATTATACACACTGCACACCTATACAGGGGAAACATAGTATACACACTGCACACCTATACAGGGGAAACACATTATACACACTGCACACCTATACAGGGGAAACACATTATACACACTGCACACCTATACAGGGGAAACATAGTATACACACTGCACACCTATACAGGGGAAACACATTATACACACTGCACACCTATACAGGGGATACACACTATACACACTGCACACCTATACAGGGGAAACACACTGCACACCTATACAGGGGAAACACACTGCACACCTATACAGGGGAAACACATTATACACACTGCACACCTATACAGGGGAAACACATTATACACACTGCACACCTATACAGGCGAAACACACTGCACACCTATACAGGGGGAACACATTATACACACTGCACACCTATACAGGGGAAACATAGTATACACACTGCACACCTATTCAGGGGAAACATATTATACACACTGCACACCTATACAGGGGAAACACATTATACACACTGCACACCTATACAGGGGAAACATATTATACACACTGCACACCTATTCAGGGGAAACACAGTATACACACTGCACACCTATACAGGGGAAACATATTATACACACTGCACACCTATTCAGGGGAAACACAGTATACACACTGCACACCTATACAGGGGAAACATATTATACACACTGCACACCTATACAGGGGAAACATATTATACACACTGCACACCTATACAGGGGAAACACACTGCACACCTATACAGGGGGAACACACTGCACACCTATACAGGGGAAACATATTATACACACTGCACACCTATACAGGGGAAACACACTGCACACCTATACAGGGGAAACACATTATACACACTGCACACCTATACAGGGGAAACATAGTATACACACTGCAGACCTATACAGGGGAAACACATTATACACACTGCACACCTATACAGGGGAAACACACTTCACACCTATACAGGGGGAACACACTGCACACCTATACAGGGGGAACACACTGCACACCTATCCAGGGGGAACACACTGCACACCTATACAGGGGGAACACACTGCACACCTATACAGGGGGAACACACTGCACACCTATACAGGGGGAACACACTGCACACCTATACAGGTACAACTACACTTCAATCATTCTATAAGTAATGATATGGTTTTTAATATTTTGTGGGTTTTCTTCTATTTGTCCCTAAACCCCCCTTTTTGGGTTTTACTCCGTTTCATACCCACCCCCCCCACCATAAAAATAAATAAATTAAAAACTAAACATGAATAGACTAATAGATATTCTCCAGATACAACGTTCTGGGACTGAAAGGATATGGAGCACACATAGATTCCATTAAATTAGTTTACCAAACATTAGGAACACTTCAGGGTGTACAGGGTACTGTAGGGGGTAGAGGGTACTTCCCCCTAGGGGGTAGAGGGTACTTCCCCCTATGGGGTAGAGGGTACTCCAGGGTACTGTAGGGGGTAGAGGGTACTTCCCCCTAGGGGGTAGAGGGTACTTCCCCCTATGGGGTAGAGGGTACTCCAGGGTACTGTAGGGGGTAGAGGGTACTTCCCCCTAGGGGGTAGAGGGTACTTCCCCCTAGGGAGTAGAGGGTACTCCAGGGTACTGTAGGGGGTAGAGGGTACTTCCCCCTAGGGGGTAGAGGGTACTTCCCCCTAGGGGGTAGAGGGTACTCCAGGGTACTGTAGGGGGTAGAGGGTACTTCAGGGTATTGTAGGGGGTAGAGGGTACTTCCCCCTAGGGGGTAGAGGGTACTTCCCCCTAGGGGGTAGAGGGTACTCCAGGGTACTGTAGGGGGTAGAGGGTACTTCCCCCTAGGGGGTAGAGGGTACTTTCCCCTAGGGGGTAGAGGGTACTTTCCCCTAGGGGGTAGAGGGTACTTCCCCCTAGGGGGTAGAGGGTACTCCAGGGTACTGTAGGGGGTAGAGGGTACTTCCCCCTAGGGGGTAGAGGGTACTTCCCCCTAGGGGGTAGAGGGTACTCCAGGGTACTGTAGGGGGTAGAGGGTACTTCAGGGTACTGTAGGGGGTAGAGGGTACTCCAGGGTACTTTAGGGGGTAGAGGGTACATCAGGGTACTGTAGAGGGTAGAGGGTACTGTAGGGGGTAGAGGGTACTTCAGGGTGTTGTAGGGGTAGAGGGTACTTCAGGGTATTGTCGGGGGTAGAGGGTACTTCAGGGTATTGTAGGGGTAGAGGGTACTTCAGGGTGCTGTAGGGGGTAGAGGGTACTTCAGGGTATTGTAGGGGGTAAAGGGTACTTCAGGGTATTGTAGGGGGTAGAGGGTACTTCAGGGTATTGTAGGGGTAGAGGGTACTTCAGGGTATTGTAGAGGGTACTTCAGGGTGTTGTAGGGGGTAGAGGGTACTTCAGGGTATTGTAGGGGGTAGAGGGTACTTCAGGGTATTGTAGGGGGTAGAGGGTACTTCAGGGTATTGTAAGGGGTAGAGGGTACTTCAGGGTACTGTAGGGGGTAGAGGGTACTTCAGGGTACTGTAGGGGGTAGAGGGTACTTCAGGGTATTGTAGGGGGTAGAGGGTACTTCAGGGTATTGTAGGGGGTAGAGGGTACTTCAGGGTATTGTAAGGGGTAGAGGGTACTTCCCCATAGGGGGTAGAGGGTACTTCAGGGTGCTGTAGGGGGTAGAGGGTACTTCCCCCTAGGGGGTAGAGGGTACTTCAGGGTGCTGTAGGGGGTAGAGGGTACGTCAGGGTGCTGTAGGGGGTTGAGGGTACTTCAGGGTATTGTAGGGGGTAGAGGGTACGTCAGGGTGCTGTAGTGGGTAGAGGGTACTTCAGGGTGCTGTAGGGGGTAGAGGGTACTTCCCCCTAGGGGGTAGAGGGTACTTCAGGGTGCTGTAGGGGGTAGAGGGTACGTCAGGGTGCTGTAGGGGTAGAGGGTACTTCAGGGTATTGTAGGGGGTAGAGGGTACGTCAGGGTGCTGTAGTGGGTAGAGGGTACTTCAGGGTGCTGTAGGGGGTAGATGGTACTTCCCCCTAGGGGGTAGAGGGTACTTCAGGGTATTGTAGGGGGTAGAGGGTACTTCAGGGTGCTGTAGGGGGTAGAGGGTACTTCAGGGTATTGTAGGGGGTAGAGGGTACTTCAGGGTGTTGTAGGGGGTAGAGGGTACTTCAGGGTGTTGTAGAGGGTACTTCAGGGTGCTGTAGGGGTAGAGGGTACTTCAGGGTATTGTAGGGGGTAGAGGGTACTTTAGGGTATTGAAGGGGGTAGAGGGTACTTCAGGGTGCTGTAGTGGGTAGAGGGTACTTCAGGGTGCTGTAGGGGGTAGATGGTACTTCCCCCTAGGGGGTAGAGGGTACTTCAGGGTATTGTAGGGGGTAGAGGGTACTTCAGGGTGCTGTAGGGGGTAGAGGGTACTTCAGGGTATTGTAGGGGGTAGAGGGTACTTCAGGGTATTGTAGGGGTAGAGGGTACTTCAGGGTGTTCTAGGGGGTAGAGGGTACTTCAGGGTATTGTAGGGGGTAGAGGGTACTTCAGGGTATTGTAGGGGTAGAGGGTACTTCAGGGTGTTCTAGGGGGTAGAGGGTACTTCAGGGTATTGTAGGGTGTAGAGGGTACTTCAGGGTATTGTAGGGGGAAGAGGGTACTCCAGGGTGCTGTAGGGGCTAGAGGGTACTTCAGGGCAGACAGAAAAGTCCAGCCCGTCTCCATCATAAGTCCTGGCGCACTAGAAGAGGCAGAAAGCATCACTAGACTGTTCCAATGTAGAAACATATTGTGGGTCTGCGTCCCAAATAGAACCATATAGTACATGGTAGTGCACTACTGTTGACCAGGACCCTAGGCTGCTATGTAAGACACAGGCCATGTTCAACCCCTAAGGTGTCTGAAGGCTTGATATGTATTACTGTGCTACAGGGGCTAAACCATGAACTGGACAAGACAGGAGGTGATGTCTTCAAACTGAACACTTTCTCACTCATGTAAGAAGAGACAGCGTGTGTGTGCAGTGTGTTTGTGTGCGTTTCTGTGTGTGTGTGTGTGTGTGTTTACATTTACTTGCATGGGTGTGTGCATGACTTGTGTTTGATTTTGCTAGTGTGTTTGTGTGTGTCTGTGTCTGTGTGTCTGTGTGTGTGTGTGTGGGTGCGTGTGTGTGTGTGTGTGTGTGTTTACATTTACTTGCATGGGTGTGTGCATGACTTGTGTTTGATTTTGCTAGTGTGTGTGTGTGTGTGTGTGTGTGTGTGTGTGTGTGTGTGTGTGTGTGTGTGTGTGTGTGTGTGTGTGTGTGTGTGTGTGTGTGTGTGTGTGTGTGTGTGTGTGTTCTCTCCCATCTCATTATCTCAGTTCTCAGTCATTATGATTCTCTGATCTCTGTTGAGAAGATCAAGGCTGAGCTCAACTTGCATATCAAATGATAAATCATTAAATAACTACAAAAGCTGAGAGAAACGAGGTCAACAACATAAAACAACCGTGTTCATTAATCAGCTGTGGTAATGAGGTAGTCAGGGAGTAGCAGGGCTGCCTCCCTAAAAAAAAAAGGCATCCTATTTCCTTCATTTCCTTCATATGGACTCTGGTCTAAAGTAGTGCACTATAAAGAGGGCTAGGGCACCATTTTGGACACTTCCCAACAGTAGCAACTGGCCTCTTGTCTCTGCCTCTGTCTGTACTCCAGGGGTTGTTGACACCAGGCCTTGACATACTGCATGGCCTAGATCCAGTATAGTGTTTCCCCTATATTCATTTAGAACAGGCGGGCTGCTGCATCTTCTAAATTGTTGCCGCCCCTCCCAAAAAATATGCTTTAAATATTTTATTAAAAAATGTAATAAAAAAAAATCAGTTTGGTATAATGTTTTCAGTGTAATCTTAAACGACCAAAACAGGAAATAAAGTACAGAAGATAATGGAGATATATATTTTAGATAAGATCATCTTTGAGATCTAGCAACTAACAAAATAAAAAACTACGGAGTTAGAATCCGAAATGTTAAAAGAAACCCCCCCCCCCCTCCATTGATTTAGTTCTAATATTTGAGTCACTCAGATAGCACAAGAACACAACAAATAAGCCAATAGGCTAAATGTGTAGATTTTCCTCTTCACACCTTGTGTCACGCCCTGACCTTACAGAGCCTTTTTATGTCTCTATTTGGTTTGGTCAGGGTGTGATTTAGGGTGGGCATTCTATGCTTTGTTTTCTATGTTTCGGCCGAGTATGGTTCTCAATCAGGGACAGCTGTCTATTGTTGTGTCTGATTGGGAACCATACTTAGGTAGCCCCTTTTTCCCTCCTTTCAGTGTGGGTAGCTATCTTTATTAGTGGCACTAATGCCCTGTAAGCTTCACGGTTGTTTCTTGTTTTGTTGGCGACATTTTAATTAAAAAGGAAAATGTACGCTTACCACGCTGCACCTTGGTCCGCTTCTTTTGACGTGACACCATGGCAACATTTTCAGTCGGAAACTTTACCACCGCTGCTGAAAATATGAATCCTAGGGGAAACACTGCATTAGATTCAATGAAGTGTCCAGGTCCTGCTGAAAATATGAGTCCTAGGGGAAACACTGCATTAGATTCAATGAAGTGTCCAGGTCCTGCTGAAAATATGAGTCCTAGGGGAAACACTGCATTAGATTCAATGAAGTGTCCAGGTCCTGCTGAACATATATTTCCAGTGAAATTAAAGGAAGTAACAAAGGGTAGGCTGCTATTTATTTTATATATATATATATATATTCAAAACATTTTACCTTTTTGTTTTAACAGAGAAGACATATTGATTCCTAAGTCTCTTTTTCAAATGCGTTCGTACATAAACACAGTCGTGTGTAGCACAAAATAAAACATCACAAATCACCCAGAAAAAAACCCAGTTACATTCCTCCACAAATAAGTCCCCAATCAATACTTTAAGTCCCCAGCAATGTGGTGCATTAAAACTTGAAAGGAGATTTATTTATTTATCTCGATGGAGACCTCTGGAACCTCCGGTGTCTATACTTCAGCAGCAAAGTTAGATAAAATGGAAGTTTATGAAGTCGTAAATAAAAAGGGAGTAATGTATAGAGATCTACGGGTCTTTAGGGAAGTCCAGATAACCTTTAGATACAGAATACAGTGATGAGTATCAAAACTGTAGGATGCAGTGATGAGTATCGCCTGTAACAAAACGAAGGGCACTATGGAGGATGGCATCTAAAGGGTTAAGAGTAGTAGCAGCTGTACTTTAATAAATAACATCACCTTATTCAAGAACAGATTAAAAGGTTGACTGAATAATGTGCTTCCTATCGCTTAGAGAAAGACACCATCGGTTTCTGTAGAAAAAGACAACTTTAAATCTTAGCTTCGTATTAACCAGCTCATCAAAATGTTTTTTTTTAAACATCAAATCCATTTAAATCCAAATGCCTAACTATTCACAGTACATTCGGAAAGTATTCAGACCCCTCGACTTTTTCCACATTTTGTTACATTACATCCTTGTCCTTAAAGTTACTACATTATTTTCCCCTCATCAATCTACCCACAATACCCCATAATGACAAAGAGTAAACCGTTTTTAGAAATTTTTGCAAATGTATTAAAAATAAAACACTTAAATACCTTATTTACATAAGTATTCAGACCTTTTACGATGAGACTCTAAATGGAGCTCAGGTGCTTCCTGTTTCCATTGATCATTCTTGAGATGTTTCTACAACTTGATTGGAGTCCACCTGTGGTAAATTCAATTGATTGGTCATGATTTGGAAAGGCACACACCTGTCTATATAAGGTCCCACAGTTGTCAGTGCATGTCAGAGCAAAAACCAAGTCATGAGGTCGAAGGAATTGTCCGTAGAGCTCCGAGACAAGATTGTGTCGAGGCACAGATCTGGGGAAGGGTACCAAAACATTTCTGCAGCATTAAAGGTCCCCAAGAACACAGTGGCCTCCATCATTCTTAAATGGAAGAAGATTGGAACCACCAATACTCTTCCTGGAGCTGGCCACCCGGCCAAACTGAGCAATCGGGGAAGAAGGGCCTTGGTAGGAAGGGCCATGCAGGAACATGGAGAACCATCTAATGAGTGAACATTTAGTTAATCAGAAACATTCTTACGAGAGTTTAAAAAACAACATGTAATTTGTTTTAAATCCTCAAGGGATTCCTGCATAGCTATAACATCTGACTGTAGTTTTGACTCATCCTGATCAATAATCAGGGCAACAACATACAATACCATATACTGTAATCCGCGTATAGAGGAAGTTTACACATTTTTAACAGATTGACCAAAGGTGTTTTATATACAGTGGCAAGATAAAGTATGTGAGCCCTTTGGAATTACCTGGATTTCTGCATAAATTGGTCAAACAAATGTGATCTCATTGTCATCTAAGTCACAACCATAGACAAACGCAGTCTGCTTAAACTAATAACACACTAATTATTGTATTTTTCTTGTCTATATTGAATACATTATTTAAACGTTCACAGTGTAGGTTGGAAAAAGTATGTGAATCCCTAGGCTAATGACTTCTCCAAAAGCTAATTGGAGTCAGGAGTCAGCTAACCTGGAGTCCAATCAATGAGACGAGATTGGAGATGTTGGTTAGAGCTGCCCTGCCCTTTAAAAAACACTCACAACATTTGAGTTTGCTATTCACAAGAAGCATTGCCTGATGTAAACCATGCCTCGAACTAAAGAGATCTCAGAAGACCTAAGATTAAGAATGGTTTACTTGCATAGAGCTGGAAAGGTTTACGAAAGTATCTCTAAAAGCCTTGATGTTCATCAGGTAAGACAAATTGTCTCTAAATTGAGAAAGTCCAGCACTGTTGCTACTCTCCCTAGGAGTGGCCGTCCTGCAAAGATGACTGCAAGAGCACAGCGCAGAACGCTCAATGAGGTTAAGAAGAATCCTAGAGTGTCAACTAAAGACTTACAGAAATCTCTGGAACATGCTAACATCTCTGTTTGACGAGTCTACGATACGTAAAACACTAAACAAGAATGGTGTTCATGGGAGGACACCACAGAGTAGTCACTGCTGTCCAAAAAATACATTGCTGCACGTCTGAAGTTTGCCAAAGTGCACCTGGATGTTCCACAGCGCTACTGGCAAAATATTCTGTGGACAGATGAAACTACAGTTGAGTTGTTTGGAAGGAACACACATCACCATTTCTAAGAGCTGGAGTATAGAGCCAAAACAATTGTTGGGTTAATGGTAGGTTAGTGTTGGGCTGAGTGTTGGGCTGAGTGTTGACCTGAGTGTTGACCTGAGTGTTGGGCTGAGTGTTGGCCTGAGTGTTGGCCTGAGTGTTGGGCTGAGTGTTGGCCTGAGTGTTGGCCTGAGTGTTGGCCTGAGTGTTGGGCCTGAGTGTTGGGCCTGAGTGTTGGGCCTGAGTGTTGGGCCTGAGTGTTGGGCCTGAGTGTTGGCCTGAGTGTTGGCCTGAGTGTTGGGCTGAGTGTTGGCCTGAGTGTTGGCCTGAGTGTTGGCCTGAGTGTTGGCCTGAGTGTTGGCCTGAGTGTTGGGCTGAGTGTTGGCCTGAGTGTTGGCCTGAGTGTTGGCCTGAGTGTTGGCCTGAGTGTTGGCCTGAGTGTTGGGCTGAGTGTTGGGCTGAGTGCTGGCCTGACCAGACCCTCTCCCTAGTAACATGTCTGTCCTCTACATCACAACTCCTTAGTAACCTGCCTGCTGTACCCATGGAGGAGTACGGAACACTGCGGGGCGGCAGATAGGGGATAAGAGCGTTGGGCCAGTAACCGAACGGTCCGCTGGTTCGAATCCCCGAGCCGACTAGGTGAAAAATATGTCGATGTGCCCGTGAGCAAGGCTCGTAAACGTAATCGCTCCTTTAAGTCACTCTGGAATAAGTGCGTCTGTAAAAAAAATGTAAATACGACATATTCTGTCGCTCACTCACTTGCGCACACACACACACACACACACACACACACACACACACACACACACACACACACACACACACACACACACACACACACACACACACACACACTCCTATACCCTCTTCCAACATGCCATCTCTGGAAAGAAATATATACATGCTGTAATGGTTAGCGCAGTTGGTCGGTGGGTAAACGATGCTTGAAATTGCCAAAAAATGGGAAATGAGAAGTAAAACTATACCTATAAATATTGCAGAAGTAAGTCATCAGTTAGCCATGCAGGCTTTCACCAGCCAAGTCATTATAGCAGCATAAAAATGTCCCTGTATATAGAAAAAAATATATATAGGTGCGTCTCAAATGACACCCTAATCCCTATATAGTGCACTTATTTTGACCAGAGCCCTATGGGCCGTGGCACCCTATTCCCTATATAGTGCACTTCTTTTGACCAGGGCCCTATAGGGTGCACTATGTAGGGAATAGGGTTCCATTTGAGACACACTCATAGTAAGTAGTATGTTACCTGTGTGGTTGTTATTGCCAGTATATAGTAATAGAAGTCTATTGGTGTTTCTGGATCCATTTAGAGAATATGAGGTAAATATACTTGGCAGAGAGGGAGAGAGAGAGAGAGGGAGGGAGAGAGAGAGGGATAAAGGGAGGGAGGGAGGTATAACTTCTACAGACATTTCATACAGACACAGCTTCCTTGTCACGTTGTAAGACAGGGCCTCTCTCTGTGTGAACATGTTGTCTATAGGACAGGGCCTCTCTCTGTGTGACTGAAGCATTCTCCTCTGCTTTACTTTGCTGTCATTCAGGGTGGAGCCTTAACATTGTCCATACTGAATAGCTTATCTCAGCCAAAACACTGCCCCTCTCACCCTACCCTGGCCCGATCTGGTGCCACTCTCACCCTACCCTGGCCCCACAGGGAAAGAGACAGGATTTAACTCTCATCTATCCACTGATAACCACAGGGAAAGAGATTGCCACACTGAGCTTGCCACACTGAGCTAGCCACACTGAGCTAGCCACACTGAGCTAGCCACACTGAGCTAGCCACACTGAGCTAGCTACACTGAGCTAGCCACACTGAGCTAGCCACACTGAGCTAGCTACAATGCTTTCTAATGGCACCACAGAGGCTAAAATACCTTCTTTATTTATAGATATTTACATTCTAAAATACCTTCTTTATTTATAGATATTTGGAGGCTAAAATACATTCTTTATTTATATATAATGTAATGAAACAGGCAGGGAGCAGGTCTCGAACCCTCGACCTTCTAGCCCGAAGTCCAGCGCGCTATCGACTGTGACGCAAAAGCACGCTCGTGCGGCAGAGTCGATTTACACGCTTATAAACACAAGGTCGTTACAATATTTAGAGGCTAAAATACCTGCTTTATTTATATATATTTAGAGATTGTTACCTAACCCCTTAAATCCCTTAATAACACAATGAGTCTTTTTGTTATAAATTACGTTTTACTACAGATTTGTTTGATAAATGTCTGATTGAAATCCATGACATATATATATAATGGACAAAACCCTTTTTATTGCCAAGCTGTATCATTTGTTCTTCTTGTCCTCTCAGCAGGAATCAATATGCAAGACGTACTGTATCACCTCTGTGTGTGTTAGTATGCACTACAGGACCACCTCCTGAGAGAGGAGTCATGTTTGCTAACGCAGCCAGTCATCGCATCATTGACCTCATTGGTGATGGTGTGTTGCGTGAATGCAGATGCTGTTATTGAGAGGCCCTTGCACGATGATACGGGTGTGTGTGTGTGTCTGTGTGTGTGTCTGTATGTGTGTGTCTGTGTGTCTGTGTGTGTGTGTGTGTCTGTGTGTGTTTGTCTATGTGTGTTTGTCTATGTGTGTGTGTGTGTGTGTGTGTGTGTGTGTGTGTGTGTGTGTGTGTGTGTGTGTGTGTGTGTGTGTGTGTGTGTGTGTGTGTGTGTGTGTGTGTGTGTGTGTGTGGCAGAACAGAAAACCAGCAGGTTCCGGACCTCCGGACCTCGTCGCCTGTGTGTGTGTGTGAGAGGATCAGGAGGGCAGTGTTTTAAATGCAGGTGGTAGTATTAAGGGATTAATGTATTATAATCACTACAAAAACATTGTCAATGTGAATGTAATGATGAATCTCAAGAAGCAGCCCTTATTCTAGAGGTCTGACTGATCTCCTCATCCCGACCCTCTTCCTCTGGCTTTTTGTCCGGCTCCCGAACCAGACCACAGTCCCATTTTAGAACCAGACCACAGTCCCATTTTAGAACCAGACCACAGTCCCATTTTAGAACCAGACCACAGTCCCATTTTAGAACCAGGCCACAGTCCCATTTTAGAACCAGACCACAGTCCCATTTTAGAACCAGACCACAGTCCCATTTTAGAACCAGACCACAGTCCCATTTTAGAACCAGACCACAGTCCCATTTTAGAACCAGGCCACAGTCCCATTTTAGAACCAGGCCACAGTCCCATTTTAGAACCAGGCCACAGTCCCATTTTAGAACCAGGCCACAGTCCCATTTTAGAACCAGACCACAGTCCCATTTCAGAACCAGACCACAGTCCCATTTTAGAACCAGACCACAGTCCCATTTTAGAACCAGAACACAGTCCCATTTTAGAACCAGAACACAGTCCCATGTTAGAACCAGGCCACAGTCCCATGTTAGAACCAGGCCACAGTCCCATTTTAGAACCAGGCCACAGTCCCATTTTAGAACCAGGCCACAGTCCCATTTTAGAACCAGGCCACAGTCCCATTTTAGAACCAGGCCACAGTCCCATTTTAGAACCAGACCACAGTCCCATTTTAGAACCAGACGACAGTCCCATGTTAGAACCAGGCCACAGTCTCATTTTAGAACCAGGCCACAGTCCCAGTTTAGAACCAGGCCACAGTCCCATTTTAGAACCAGACCACAGTCCCATTTTAGAACCAGACCACAGTCCCATGTTAGAACCAGGCCACAGTCCCATTTTAGAACCAGGCCACAGTCCCATTTTAGAACCAGACCACAGTCCCATTTTAGAACCAGGCCACAGCCCCATTTTAGAACCAGGCCACAGTCCCATTTTAGAACCAGGCCACAGTCCCATTTTAGAACCAGGCCACAGTCCCATTTTAGAACCAGGCCACAGTCCCATTTTAGAACCAGACCACAGTCCCATTTTAGAACCAGGCCACAGTCCCATTTTAGAACCAGACCACAGTCCCATTTTAGAACCAGGCCACAGTCCCATTTTAGAACCAGACCACAGTCCCATTTTAGAACCAGGCCACAGTCCCATTTTAGAACCAGACCACAGTCCCATTTTAGAACCAGACCACAGTCCCATTTTAGAACCAGACCACAGTCCCATTTTAGAACCAGGCCACAGCCCCATTTTAGAACCAGACCACAGTCCCATTTTAGAACCAGGCCACAGCCCCATTTTAGAACCAGGCCACAGCCCCATTTTAGAACCAGACCACAGTCCCATTTTAGAACCAGACCACAGTCCCATGTTAGAACCAGACCACAGTCCCATGTTAGAACCAGACCACAGTCCCATTTTAGAACCAGACCACAGTCCCATTTTAGAACCAGACCACAGTCCCATTTTAGAACCAGACCACAGTCCCATTTTAGAACCAGACCACAGTCCCATTTTAGAACCAGACCACAGTCCCATTTTAGAACCAGACCACAGTCCCATTTTAGAACCAGACCACAGTCCCATTTTAGAACCAGGCCACAGAGAGGATCCAGGAGGGAGGATCCAGGAGAGAGGATCCAGGAGAGAGGATCCAGGAGGGAGGATCCAGGAGAGAGGATCCAGGAGAGAGGATCCAGGAGAGAGGATCCAGGAGAGAGGATCCAGGAGAGAGGATCCAGGAGGGAGGATCCAGGAGAGAGGATCCAGGAGAGAGGATCCAGGAGAGAGGATCCAGGAGGGAGGATCCAGGAGAGAGGATCCAGGAGAGAGGATCCAGGAGGGAGGATCCAGGAGAGAGGATCCAGGAGAGAGGATCCAGGAGGGAGGATCCAGGAGGGGGGATCCAGGAGGGAGGATCCAGGAGGGAGGATCCAGGAGAGAGGATCCAGGAGGGAGGATCCAGGAGAGAGAAGTCAGCGCAGCATCAGGTGTTCCTTATGGGGATCTGTAACAATCCTACTCAGTTCTGATTGATCAGCTCTTCTCACCCCTAGGACAAGCATAGATAAAGAAATAATAGCATGAGAGACAGAGAGCACCAGGGCTGTTACTCTGTGGTTAAAAAGACAGGTGACAAGGGACATGTCTAGCTGGTGTCATGTGTGTCAGTGGAGGCTCCTCAGAGGAGGAAGGGGAGGACCATCCTCCTCTGTGAATTTCATAAAAAAATTAAAATAGTGAAACATTAAAATGGTTATCCTTTTTAGGTAAAACTATACATAATATATTCACTGTTTTTCAATTAATGTCTACAGTAGCCTCAACAGCACTCTGTACGGTAGCACCATGGTGTAGCTGGAGGACAGCTAGCTTCCATCCTCCTCTGGGTACATTGACTTCAATACAAAACCTAGGAGGCTCATGGTTCTCACCCCCAACCATAGACTTACACAGTAATTATGGCAACTTCCGGAGGACGTCCTCCAACCTATCAGAGCTCTTGGAGCATGAACTGACATGTTGTCTGTCCAATCAAAAGATCAGAGAATGAATGTAGTACTGAAAGCACAGCTACAGCTAGCTGGCACTGCATGTTCCAGGTCTGCCAGTCAGTTACTGTCAGTTGATGAGCGAGGGGGAGAGATGTGTGGAGAATGGGGGAGTTGATGAGCGAGGGGAAGAGATGTGGGGAGAATGGGGGAGTTGATGAGCGAGGGGAAGAGATGTGGGGAGAATGGGGGAGTTGATGAGCGAGGGGGAGAGATGTGGGGAGAATGTGGGAGTTGATGAGCGAGGGGGAGAGATGTGGGGAGAATGGGGGAGTTGATGAGAGAGGGGAAGAGATGTGGGGAGAATGTGGGAGTTGATGAGCGAGGGGGAGAGATGTGGGGAGAATGGGGGAGTTGATGAGCGAGGGGGAGAGATGTGGGAGAATGGGGGAGTTGATGAGCGAGGGGGAGAGATGTGGGGAGAATGGGGAAGTTGATGAGCGAGGGGGAGAGATGTGGGGAGAATGGGGGAGTTGATGAGCGAGGAGGAGAGATGTGGGGAGAATGGGGGAGTTGATGAGCGAGGGGGAGAGATGTGGGGAGAATGGGGGAGTTGATGAGCGAGGGGGAGAGATGTGGGGAGAATGGGGGAGTTGATGAGCGAGGGGGAGAGATGTGGGGAGAATGGGGGAGTTGATGAGCGAGGGGGAGGGATGTGGGAGTTGATGAGTGAGGGGGAGAGATGTGGGGAGAATGGATGAGTTGATGAGTGAGGGGGAGAGATGTGGGGAGAATGGGGGAGTTGATGAGTGAAGGGAAGAGATGGGGGAGAATGGGTGAGAATGGGTGAGTTGATGAGTGAGGGGAAGAGATGTGGGGAGAATGGGTGAGTTGATGAGTGAAGGGAAGAGATGGGGGAGAATGGGTGAGTTGATGAGTGAAGGGAAGAGATGGGGGAGAATGGGTGAGAATGGGTGAGTTGATGAGTGAGGGGAAGAGATGTGGGGAGAATGGGTGAGTTGATGAGTGAAGGGAAGAGATGGGGGAGAATGGGTGAGTTGATGAGTGAAGGGAAGAGATGGGGGAGAATGGGTGAGAATGGGTGAGTTGATGAGCGAGTGGAAGAGATGGGGGAGAATGGGTGAGAATGGGGGAGTGGATGAGTGAAGGGAAGAGATGGGGGAGAATGGGTGAGAATGGGTGAGTTGATGAGTGAAGGGAAGAGATGTGGGAGAATGGGTGAGAATGGGGGAGTGGATGAGTGAAGGGAAGAGATGGGGGAGAATGGGTGAGAATGGGTGAGTTGATGAGCGAGTGGAAGAGATGTGGGAGAATGGGTGAGTTGATGAGCGAGGGGGAGAGATGGGAGAGAATGGGTGAGAATGGGGGAGTGGATGAGTGAAGGGAAGAGATGGGGGAGAATGGGGGAGTTGATGAGTGAAGGGAAGAGATGGGGGAGAATGGGTGAGAATGGGGGAGTTGATGAGTGAAGGGAAGAGATGGGGGAGAATGGGGGAGTGGATGAGTGAAGGGAAGAGATGGGTGAGAATGAGTGAGTTGATGAGCGAGGGGGAGAGATGGGAGAGAATGGGTGAGTTGATGAGTGAGGGGGAGAGATGGGTGAGAATGAGTGAGTTGATGAGCGAGGGGGAGAGATGGGGGAGAATGGGTGAGTTGATGAGAGATGGGGAGAGATGGGGGAGAATGGGTGAATTGATGAGAGAGGGGGAGAGATGTGGGCGAATGGGTGAGTTGATGAGATGGGGGAGAATGGGTAAGTTGATGAGAGAGGGGGAGAGATGGGGGAGAATGGGTGAGTTGATGAGATGGGGGAGAATGGGTGAGTTGATGAGAGAGGGGGAGAGATGGGGGAGAATGGGTGAGTTGATGAGCGAGGGGAAGAGATGTGTGGAGAATGGGTGAGTTGATGAGCGAGGGGGAGAGATGGGGGAGAATGGGTGAGTTGATGAGTGAAAGGAAGAGATGGGGGAGAATGGGTGAGTTGATGAGAGAGGGGGAGAGATGTGGGAGAATGGGTGAGTTGATGAGTGAAGGGATGAGATGGGGGAGAATGGGTGAATTGATGAGAGAGGGGGAGAGATGTGGGAGAATGGGTGAGTTGATGAGATGGGGGAGAATGGGTGAGTTGATGAGAGAGGGGGAGAGATGTGGGAGAATGGGTGAGTTGATGAGTGAGGGGAAGAGATGGGGGAGAATGGGGGAGTTGATGAGTGAGGGGAAGAGATGTGGGAGAATGGGTGAATTGATGAGAGAGGGGGAGAGATGTGGGAGAATGGGTGAGTTGATGAGATGGGGGAGAATGGGTGAGTTGATGAGAGAGGGGGAGAGATGTGGGAGAATGGGTGAGTTGATGAGTGAAGGGAAGAGATGGGGGAGAATGGGGGAGTTGATGAGTGAGGGGAAGAGATGTGGGAGAATGGGTGAATTGATGAGAGAGGGGGAGAGATGTGGGAGAATGGGTGAGTTGATGAGAGAGGGGGAGAGATGGGGGAGAATGGGTGAGTTGATGAGATGGGGGAGAATGGGTGAGTTGATGAGCGAGGGGAAGAGATGTGGGGAGAATGGGTGAGTTGATGAGTGAAGGGAAGAGATGGGGGAGAATGGGTGAGTTGATGAGTGAAGGGAAGAGATGGGGGAGAATGGGGGAGTTGATGAGCGAGGGGAAGAGATGGGGGAGAATGGGGGAGTTGATGAGTGAAGGGAAGAGATGTGGGAGAATGGGTGAGTTGATGAGTGAAGGGAAGAGATGGGGGAGAATGGGTGAGTTGATGAGTGAAGGGAAGAGATGGGGGAGAATGGGTGAGAATGGGGGAGTTGATGAGTGAAGGGAAGAGATGGGGGAGAATGGGTGAGTTGATGAGTGAGGGGAAGAGATGTGGGGAGAATGGGTGAGAATGGGTGAGTTGATGAGTGAGGGGAAGAGATGGGGGAGAATGGGTAAGTTGATGAGTGAAGGGAAGAGATGGGGGAGAATGGGGGAGTTGATGAGTGAAGGGAAGAGATGGGGGAGAATGGGTGAGAATGGGTGAGTTGATGAGCGAGTGGAAGAGATGGGGGAGAATGGGTGAGAATGGGGGAGTTGATGAGTGAAGGGAAGAGATGGGGGAGAATGGGTGAGTTGATGAGAGAGGGGGAGAGATGGGGGAGAATGGGTGAGTTGATGAGAGAGGGGGAGAGATGGGGGAGAATGGGTGAGTTGATGAGAGAGGGGGAGAGATGGGGGAGAATGGGTGAGTTGATGAGAGAGGGGGAGAATGGGTGAGTTGATGAGAGATGGGGGAGAATGGGTGAGTTGATGAGAGAGGGGGAGAGATGGGGGAGAATGGGTGAGTTGATGAGCGAGGGGAAGAGATGTGGGGAGAATGGGGGAGTTGATGAGTGAGGGGAAGAGATGTGGGAGAATGGGTGAGTTGATGAGAGAGGGGGAGAGATGTGGGAGAATGGGTGAGTTGATGAGATGGGGGAGAATGGGTGAGTTGATGAGCGAGGGGGAGAGATGGGGGAGAATGGGTGAGTTGATGAGCGAGGGGGAGAGATGGGGGAGAATGGGTGAGTTGATGAGAGAGGGGGAGAGATGTGGGAGAATGGGTGAGTTGATGAGATGGGGGAGAATGGGTGAGTTGATGAGCGAGGGGGAGAGATGGGGGAGAATGGGTGAGTTGATGAGTGAAGGGAAGAGATGGGGGAGAATGGGTGAGTTTATGAGTGAGGGGGAGAGATGTGGGAGAATGGGTGAGTTGATGAGATGGGGGAGAATGGGTGAGTTGATGAGATGGGGGAGAATGGGTGAGTTGATGAGTGAAGGGAATAAATGGGGGAGAATGGGGGAGTTGATGAGTGAGGGGAAGAGATGTGGGAGAATGGGTGAATTGATGAGAGAGGGGGAGAGATGTGGGAGAATGGGTGAGTTGATGAGATGGGGGAGAATGGGTGAGTTGATGAGAGAGGGGGAGAGATGTGGGAGAATGGGTGAGTTGATGAGTGAAGGGAAGAGATGGGGGAGAATGGGTGAGTTGATGAGTGAGGGGAAGAGATGTGGGAGAATGGGTGAATTGATGAGAGATGTGGGAGAATGGGTGAGTTGATGAGATGGGGGAGAATGGGTGAGTTGATGAGAGAGGGGGAGAGATGTGGGAGAATGGGTGAGTTGATGAGTGAAGGGAAGAGATGGGGGAGAATGGGGGAGTTGATGAGTGAGGGGAAGAGATGTGGGAGAATGGGTGAATTGATGAGAGAGGGGGAGAGATGTGGGAGAATGGGTGAGTTGATGAGAGAGGGGGAGAGATGTGGGGAGAATGGGTGAGTTGATGAGTGAAGGGAAGAGATGGGGGAGAATGGGGGAGTTGATGAGATGGGGGAGAATGGGTGAGTTGATGAGCGAGGGGAAGAGATGGGGGAGAATGGGTGAGTTGATGAGAGAGGGGGAGAGATGTGGGGAGAATGGGTGAGTTGATGAGTGAAGGGAAGAGATGGGGGAGAATGGGGGAGTTGATGAGCGAGGGGAAGAGATGTGGGGAGAATGGGTGAGTTGATGAGAGAGGGGGAGAGATGGGGGAGAATGGGTGAGTTGATGAGATGGGGGAGAATGGGTGAGTTGATGAGATGGGGGAGAATGGGTGAGTTGATGAGCGAGGGGAAGAGATGTGGGGAGAATGGGTGAGTTGATGAGTGAAGGGAAGAGATGTGGGAGAATGGGTGAGAATGGGGGAGTTGATGAGTGAAGGGAAGAGATGGGGGAGAATGGGTGAGAATGGGGGAGTTGATGAGTGAGGGGAAGAGATGGGGGAGAATGGGTGAGAATGGGTGAGTTGATGAGTGAGGGGAAGAGATGGGGGAGAATGGGTGAGTTGATGAGTGAAGGGAAGAGATGGGGGAGAATGGGTGAGAATGGGTGAGTTGATGAGAGAGTGGAAGAGATGGGGGAGAATGGGTGAGGGGGAGAATGGGTGAGTTGATAAGTGAAGGGAAGAGATGTGGGGAGAATGGGTGAGAATGGGGGAGTTGATGAGAGAGTGGAAGAGATGTGGGAGAATGGGTGAGAATGGGGGAGTTGATGAGCGAGGGGAAGAGATGGGGGAGAATGGGTGAGAATGGGGGAGTTGATGAGCGAGGGGAAGAGATGGGGGAGTTGATGAGCGAGGGGAAGAGATGGGGGAGAATGGGTGAGAATGGGGGAGTTGATGAGCGAGGGGAAGAGATGGGGGAGTTGATGAGCGAGGGGAAGAGATGGGGGAGAATGGGTGAGAATGGGGGAGTTGATGAGCGAGGGGAAGTGAACAATGCATAATTATGTAATCACCAGTTGGGAATGAAGAACAGGCTGGATCATTCTATTGTATGTACCAATTATAATTATAATCTTAAACCGGTATGTATCCTATATCAGTCCACCGAATCCAAACAGTCTCAGTCTCCTCTGGCCGACTTGGAGTACACAGTGTGTAATTTACAACCAAGACCCAGACGAACGGATCACATGCTGCGTTAGTGTTGAAAGAAACCCAGTCAGATGGAAGAAAGGGATCAGGACATGAGTATTCTTTTGGTTCCAAGTCTGGTTCTGAGTCTGGTTCTGAGTCTGGTTCTAAGTAGTCTGGTTCTAAGTATGGTTATACGTCTGGTTCCAAGTAGGCTGGTTCTAAGTCTGGTTCTGAGTCTGGTTCTGAGTCTGGTTCTAAGTAGTCTGGTTATGTCTGGTTCTGAGTCTGGTTCTGAGTCTGGTTCTAAGTAGTCTGGTTATATCTGGTTCTGAGTCTGGTTCTGAGTCTGGTTCTAAGTAGTCTGGTTATATCTGGTTCTGAGTCTGGTTCTGAGTCTGGTTCTGAGTCTGGTTCTAAGTAGTCTGGTTATATCTGGTTCTGAGTCTGGTTCTGAGTCTGGTTCTGAGTCTGGTTCTGAGTCTGGTTCTGAGTCTGGTTCTGAGTCTGGTTCTGAGTCTGGTTTTGAGTCTGGTTCTGAGTCTGGTTCTGAGTCTGGTTCTAAGTAGTCTGGTTATATCTGGTTCTGAGTCTGGTTCTGAGTCTGGTTCTAAGTAGTCTGGTTCTAAGTAGTATGGTTCTAAGTCTGGTTCTGAGTCTGGTTCTGAGTCTGGTTCTAAGTAGTCTGGTTCTGAGTCTGGTTCTGAGTCTGGTTCTAAGTAGTCTGGTTATATCTGGTTCTGAGTCTGGTTCTGAGTCTGGTTCTGAGTCTGGTTCTAAGAAGTCTGGTTCTGAGTCTGGTTCTAAGAAGTCTGGTTCTGAGTCTGGTTCTGAGTCTGGTTCTGAGTCTGGTTCTAAGTAGTCTGGTTCTAAGTAGTCTGGTTCTAAGAAGTCTGGTTCTGAGTCTGGTTCTGAGTCTGGTTCTAAGTAGTCTGGTTATATCTGGTTCTGAGTCTGGTTCTGAGTCTGGTTCTAAGTAGTCTGGTTCTAAGTAGTCTGGTTCTAAGTCTGGTTCTGAGTCTGGTTCTGAGTCTGGTTCTAAGTAGTCTGGTTCTGAGTCTGGTTCTGAGTCTGGTTCTAAGTAGTCTGGTTATATCTGGTTCTGAGTCTGGTTCTGAGTCTGGTTCTGAGTCTGGTTCTGAGTCTGGTTCTAAGAAGTCTGGTTCTGAGTCTGGTTCTGAGTCTGGTTCTAAGAAGTCTGGTTCTGAGTCTGGTTCTGAGTCTGGTTCTGAGTCTGGTTTTGAGTCTGGTTCTGAGTCTGGTTTTGAGTCTGGTTCTAAGTCTGGTTCTGAGTCTGGTTTTGAGTCTGGTTCTGAGTCTGGTTCTGAGTCTGGTTTTGAGTCTGGTTCTGAGTCTGGTTCTAAGTAGTCTGGTTCTGAGTCTGGTTCTGAGTCTGGTTCTAAGTAGTCTGGTTATATCTGGTTCTGAGTCTGGTTCTGAGTCTGGTTCTAAGTAGTCTGGTTCTAAGTAGTATGGTTCTAAGTCTGGTTCTGAGTCTGGTTCTGAGTCTGGTTCTAAGTAGTCTGGTTCTGAGTCTGGTTCTGAGTCTGGTTCTAAGTAGTCTGGTTATATCTGGTTCTGAGTCTGGTTCTGAGTCTGGTTCTGAGTCTGGTTCTAAGTAGTCTGGTTATATCTGGTTCTGAGTCTGGTTCTGAGTCTGGTTCTGAGTCTGGTTCTAAGAAGTCTGGTTCTGAGTCTGGTTCTAAGAAGTCTGGTTCTGAGTCTGGTTCTGAGTCTGGTTCTGAGTCTGGTTCTAAGTAGTCTGGTTCTAAGTAGTCTGGTTCTAAGAAGTCTGGTTCTGAGTCTGGTTCTGAGTCTGGTTCTAAGTAGTCTGGTTATATCTGGTTCTGAGTCTGGTTCTGAGTCTGGTTCTAAGTAGTCTGGTTCTAAGTAGTCTGGTTCTAAGTCTGGTTCTGAGTCTGGTTCTGAGTCTGGTTCTAAGTAGTCTGGTTCTGAGTCTGGTTCTGAGTCTGGTTCTAAGTAGTCTGGTTATATCTGGTTCTGAGTCTGGTTCTGAGTCTGGTTCTGAGTCTGGTTCTGAGTCTGGTTCTAAGAAGTCTGGTTCTGAGTCTGGTTCTGAGTCTGGTTCTAAGAAGTCTGGTTCTGAGTCTGGTTCTGAGTCTGGTTCTAAGTAGTCTGGTTATATCTGGTTCTGAGTCTGGTTCTGAGTCTGGTTCTAAGTAGTCTGGTTCTAAGTAGTCTGGTTCTAAGTAGTCTGGTTCTGAGTCTGGTTCTGAGTCTGGTTCTAAGTAGTCTGGTTATATCTGGTTCTGAGTCTGGTTCTGAGTCTGGTTCTAAGTAGTCTGGTTCTAAGAAGTCTGGTTCTGAGTCTGGTTCTGAGTCTGGTTCTAAGTAGTCTGGTTATATCTGGTTCTGAGTCTGGTTCTGAGTCTGGTTCTAAGTAGTCTGGTTCTAAGTAGTCTGGTTCTGAGTCTGGTTCTAAGTAGTCTGGTTATATCTGGTTCTGAGTCTGGTTCTGAGTCTGGTTCTGAGTCTGGTTCTAAGAAGTCTGGTTCTGAGTCTGGTTCTGAGTCTGGTTCTAAGAAGTCTGGTTCTGAGTCTGGTTCTGAGTCTGGTTCTAAGTAGTCTGGTTATATCTGGTTCTGAGTCTGGTTCTGAGTCTGGTTCTGAGTCTGGTTCTAAGTAGTCTGGTTCTAAGAAGTCTGGTTCTGAGTCTGGTTCT